>NW_027176794.1:397500-535960 GCF_023349555.1 Cebidichthys violaceus
AGCGAGCAGCTAAAATCAACATATTGCAGTTTACTGTACTTATTCTTTGATATACTATATTTAGCTGTCAACACTGTAAATGTATTCAAGTCGAAGTTTGAATACTTGTGGAAATGTATACAGAAATAACAATTCCTTCTTGGTTTGTTTTCTGGCACCGACTTCTTCTACATGGATGTTAAGTATTAAAGCAGCTGGCAGTCAAGCTGACAGGGATATTGAGCAGTGTATAAAAATGTATTCCCACATGGCATCTTGAGGGGAAGAAGACTGACCCAGATGGGCTGTCTGAACCTTTGTGCTAGTTGTAATGTGTGCAAACCAATACGAATTGTTTGCTGGAGCACCATATAAAAAAAAAAAAGCCTACCACCAGCAGAATGTGGTAGAATGCACACACACACAAACACACATACCTTAAATAATGCAATTGTTGTAAGCCTCGCTACAGAGATTATATCATGAATGAATCGAATGGGCTGCAACGGCAAACATCTATCTGCAGAAGAAGGGTAATGAACCAAGCATGCAGAACGCCCGCCTGCCTACACACACACACACACACACACACACACACACACACACACACACACACACACACACGGAAAGCGACAGTAACCGAGCCAACAGTTGTAATGGAAGTAATGCCAGGGTCATGAGCACTGTAGCACCAAACCCGTCTTTATAATGTCTTTTTCAGCCGACCCATGACAGCAGCTGGCTCCTGTCATCCAATAGTTCCATTAACGCTATGGAGACAGCCGGAGAGCTCGCTAATAAATACACTCGGAGGCCCGTCTCGTCGTGTGGCCACATCATGTAACATAAACCTTGCAGGCCCAACTGTGACCTCGGGGGTCTCTGTGGGTGTGTGGTTCAGCGGTATGCGTTGGGGTGGTGGGGGTGGCGGTGGAAAGCTGACGGGAAGACGTCCAAACATTGTGGTTTGATATGAGTCCAAGCATAAAATGTCTTGTAAGCTTAGCATTATTTAAGTATAGTCTTTATCATCTTCAGCTACTGTTTAATGCAGCTTTATCTTATATATTAGCAGTATTTCAGGTAAACAATTCCTTTTTAAAGATATATATGTTGCTGCATTAAAGGTAACCCTCCTTTGGAATGCCAGTTAGGCTGAGTTTTGACTCATATTTAAATATTCTGTAATTGCATTGTTTTACTTACGACTTGAGTATGACAGTTTACAAACCCTCTCAATATGAGTGTTATTGGTATTGCTGGATCAACCTGGGCCCCTGTTAAACCACCATTCTTCCTGTTTCCATGCTTGAATACCATCTGGCTATTTGATCATAAAAAAACACATTTTAGGAATTATTAGGGTCTTAAAACTAGATTTTAAGTTGACACAGGGACTCTCTTCAAGACATCCTCATGGTCAGGTAATAAATTGGGCCCTAGTTAAGTCTGTAGATATTGTACTTAAGTGCTGCATACTCCCACAAACAATTAAAGTGACGTATGCCAGGAATTTTAGGGTCCCCTGGAGCTCTGAGGTTGGTAATCTCGTTTGGCTTATTGGCCCTAAAAGTCAGACTCTAATTAACAAATCCTACTAATAAAGCAACAGAATATCTACGGATGCAATAGAGCAATAAAACGGATTCATATAGTGATTCATTTTATATCCCCAGGCAATAAAATACCTCACTTGACTCATCACTTGACTATTTCAAAAGGATATTGAGAATTGTGTTGTACTCAAGCTTGAAGCTCACATGTACTGTAAAACGTTGATCAAACTACACTAAACTATGCGTTGACTTGATTTGGTCCTTGTAATGGTGAAAGTGGTCATTTGACAGAGCCACTTAAATTCCCTACTTATCTCCAGTCAAAAATCTGTACGACAGAAATCCACCTTTTCATCCACATTTGACCTCATGACATGTCTCATTAATGGCGATTTAATGTGGATAATTAGCCTGCAAGTGTCACCCGTTGAGCTTCTTACAGAGTTTGACTTCGTCAGGATTGAAGGACATCAAGAGCCATTCATCCTTAAAAAACACCCACAGCGAACAACAGACGCGTCTTTGGCAATTAAACTCACAGAGCCCGAGGAGCAGTTGTCCACCTCGCCGACCTCGTAGAGGACGACATCCTTGATGAACACGGCGATGGCCTTCAGGATGAATGACACAAACAGATGCATGTGGATGTAGTTCCTTGTGCAGTGGAGCTTCCTAGGATGCACAGAAAGAGTCGTGTGGATCGAGACAAAGAGGACAGCACACAAACAATTCAATAAAGTAGGCCCTCGTGTCTATTATCCAATGTCCTTGGGAGTTAATGGCTTAACATACTGTCACAGCAAATCACAGACCGACTCCACTCATTATTGAGCTTATAAGCTCCATTTATCACCGTGTGGGTGGATCTGCTTTAGAGCACCATGAATGCTTTTCTGTGGTCCTTCACTCGCCTCGCCAATGATGACGAGAGAGGTGGGCTTCAAGATGACAAATCAGAAACTTATTGAAATGCTCCAGCATTGATTTCTTAATACTTCTTGACGTCCTGATTACATTATCATACTTGAGACGTTTAAATGATTTGGAGGAAGAGACGGACACAGACGTCTGCAGCTGTGTCAAGGCTGTCACTAGATCAGATCACTTGTTTGTGCTTGTTCTCAGGCAGCACATGTCCAATCACTTCCCCTCAGGAATCATTAAAGATTAATCTTATCTCGCAGCCAGAAAGGCGTATTACCATTCTGTCACAGCAGTTTAAAATGACAATACCTGTTATTTCATTAAATGTACATACATGAAGTACAATGGGCATATCCAATAAATACATGCACACAGTCTCCCATAATACAAATATACATATCATACAAATATGCACCAATTTATGTCAGTTAACACTTTATGTGACTCATTCAGGTCATTCATAAATAATACAAGTTTTTTTTCTTCTGGAAGTATAATCAAAAAATGATAAAAATAAAATCTAAATTGTCACACAGATATACAGAAAAGTACAGAGTGAAATCCATTGTGTCTGCACCTCATTAAGCTTCCCTCATCTTCATCCAACCCTCTGTATCCTCCAGCTTCAATATAGTGGCACCTCATTAGCAGTGTATCACATCTTGTGTGTCTCGCTAATTACGAAGGTCTCCACCTCTAAAAGCAACTGGTGTTGTCTTATAATGTGGAAAGTAAACCACAATAACAAGCGCCACATGTTTTCAGCAGGACTAACTAAAGAAATGCTGAAGGAGAGATTGTATTGAGTGTCAGAAGCTAGTAGAACAAAGGCTTTAGACAGGAAGCGATGTGACATCTGCTCAATAAAGTAAAAGCTTGAATTTTTAATAGATTGGGGCAAACGGACCATCTGCCATTTTCTTGATCCCTACCTGTAATCAGTGGCATCTTTGAGAAAAAGGTGTGACTCTCCACAACACTCCTTAATACCCCCACTATTAAACCCCTCGGCTCCCACTGCCCTGTCGTGACTCTCCTTCTGGCTCAAACCTGTTGGTTGCTTTGATTTCACCTTTTTTTTTTTTTTTTTTTTATGATGACCTTGTCCTGGCCTGTGGCAAACAAAAGTCTCAGGTGAACACACTTTCACAACTAGAGCGGGTCTTTGTGAAAAACATGAAAAGAAGCTCTGGTCAGTGACTTTCAGTGGCAAACAACATAGGAGACAAATGAAAATTCTACAAAAAAAAAAGAAGTAATTTCCTGTTTGCCTCCCTCTCTAAAGAAGGGTATATGGTAGAGAACGGCTGACTGGATAAAAGAATGAAAATGCTTATTGCATCACATTACTTTGGTCTGGAATTCAAGGAGGCGAAGTGATCTAAGAGGATGACTGCACAAGCTAAAGTGTACTTTTGGGGATTTTTTCAGCTGAGCAAATACAAAGTTTTCAGTGACAAAATGCAGCACAAAAGAATAAATATGTGCACAAATGAAGACCATCCATCGATTATTGGACATTAAAGTCTTTTTTTTTTATCTCTTTGTAACATTCTTGGGTGTTCAAAGCTTGAATCTCAGAAGAAGAAGTAACATACAATAAAGATAATTAGGTTACAAGTCATGCCCTGTATATATTGTTTATTAAGTATTTGCTATCCAAAGCTGTGATCTCCGTTATCCCCGACATCAAAACAGTAATGGTCTCCAGGAAGCTTACGATCAATCCCCGACTTGTGAAATATCAAACGTCATTCTCTCTCATCCACTTTAATCTCCCAACCGCTGCAGACATGTGCCATCAAAAGATCGAGAGACTGAATCGCAAGAAAGGATCATCAGGTTTAGAAGTATTTGTTTTTTTCTTTCTGCCTTTCAGTTTAACATAAGCCTTGGAGCTGCACTGATCAGATATAATCAAATCCCAGTTCACAGTGTTTGATGTGCCACACTAAAATGCATTAACTGTCATGTTGTCCATATGCCCAGCAGGCATACCGTCAATGTCATCACGATTTATGGTGAATTGATCATACGAATCCTCTCTGCAGAGTCCTGCAGCGGGGGGGCTGTTTTTGTTCTTTATTCTATCCTTTTATCCTTCTTCTGACCACTTGAGGCAAGGAAACAGGTTTATCTATCAGGAATTATAAAAGCCAATTGTTGAGCAACAAAAGAGTTTAAGAGTTTTCTTTTTTTTTTTATTTCGCAACACTGCAGGTGGCCGCAATTTAAAACCCTCACCGCTGCCAGGTTGCCACAATTTGTGTCGCCATTTTAACTTCTTCTTTTTGTCAAAACTCTGTCAAATCAGAACACACAGACATCACAAATCATCACTTAAATTTAGATTCAATGTGACTTACACGTGGTGAATACTTGTTCATAAATCTGCTTTCAAATCATAGAAAGACGCTCTTTATACTGCAGAAGTTGCCTCGGAATCATCACGTTTTCAAGCTTTCTTCATTGTCAAACTAATCCAGTCAAAGTTGTCCATACATCAGTGAGAACATTGCAAACAGGAACTGCTAACAGATAATTCGGCATAGTTTTAATGGTGCCGATTTGCCTAAATGTGTAAACACACAGTATATGCTAAAAAACAACAACTCCATGGCAATTTTTTTTATAGTCCCAAAAGCATTATGGGAAGCATTATGGGCAACAGGCTATTAAGTAAATCGGTCAAATTCTTGAACAACAAATAAAAACGGTTATATATTTTTAGAACTTGCTCTTCATATCTTACTGTATTTCTACGTACCTGAAGATGCAGAGGATCACAATAGCTGTGGTAAGAGATATGAGGGAAACACTGTGGCCAATGGTGTAGCCAATCTTCACTTGCCAGAAAAACTTGCCCTGAAGGAAAAAAAAAAGTCACAGTTTTGTATATTTAAAAAAAAAAATCTTGAAAAAAGCGTAAGCAATGAATAGTAAAATGTTACTTACACATACTCCAATACTATAATATACTCGACACTGATAAATCACTCACTCACTCAAAGCAGATTTAGTACTTTTACTTTGATACTTTAAGTAAATTTTGCTGAAAATACTTCTGTTCTTTTACTTATGTATGTTTTTAAGAAGATTTACACTTCCACAAACTCTACATGATAACGAAGATCATGTGATATCATTGAAAGGTCCAGAACACCTTCTACTCATGGAGATTGAGGTGAGATTGTTTAGCCTAAACAAAGCCATTTTTCAGACTTTTGTTTTTCTTACAGTCTATTACTGTATTTTACTGTCCAACAACAACTCAAACATCCACTGTGTGATGGGGCAGCGAGTGGACATGGTCTTATATTTATTACAGTAAGTCAAAAGCACTGCCGGGCTCCATACAAATGGACCTGCTGACGTACTCTAAGCGTGACTGATTTACTGTAACAGCACACTGGATTTTATTTCAGCACATGTGGAACTTTTCAGAGTAGCCTCACAATGTTGCTGCCATGGCACTGCATGTTTTGTGCTTGATGAAAATGAGATTAAGAGCACTGCATCCTGGTGCACACTGAGGTATCAAGTATGCAGAAAGACGGACATCGAATCCCTTTTAGTGTACTTCACCAGCCAGGTCCCTCCTGACTTCCTATGTGGCATACTAATGAGGCCGCCTCAGAGCGCAGAGTGCCCACCCAGAAAGCTTTTACCACCTGTAGTTCACATCCACTCTTCACCCTGCTCCACCTCCATCAACACAGACAAGATCAGCTCTCTCTGCATTAAAACTAAACAAGAGCGACATTTGATCTATTTATTCCCTTCCTAACCCTGAAGGCCACATGAATAACCCTGAATTACTCATAGTGCAGATAGTAGAGGCAGGAATTATGAGCTGACTCGGCCTTATCACAAGTGTGTTGTGCTTCAAGTGTGTTGCGCTTCAAAGACGTGTGCCGTCTTCAGCAAACAATGAAGAACGTTGAATTAATTTTAAACAGTCAGAATATATTACTTTTTTAGGACGTGCATTCTTTATTGAGGAGCTTGAAGGAACAGTTCAAGGGTTCAATATCACTGTCTTGTCTGTGGGTCTCACTGGCTATCATCAATATTTTGTAAATGACTCTGGCTCGAGGATATGTGTAATGTGAAAAGAGTCGCTCTGTTACCAACCAACTGATAAGCATCACCTAACTCTGCAGTTCTCCTGCAGCTCTTTCACCCCAGACAGACACAGTTAGTGACTAATTGCTGAACACAGTGGAGCATTTAGCAGCTAAAGAGACAAATAGATCCCTCAGGAGTTGGTGTGGAGAGTAAATGCTGGTCCTGCATATATCAGGTGGCCAGACACCCCTCCAAATGAAAACTAATGTTGCCGCATATCTGCTGGATGTGCATTTTCGGCAACTGTTTGCTCACAAGTTCACCACATCAACCAAAAAGGAGATAATATTTGTGTTGACAGCTTTTTTCCACTGCCAGCAGGCCTAGCTTAGCTAGACTGAAAGCAAGAAGGCTGTCTGCAAATTAAAAAGAACCTACCAATACCTCTAAAGCTACCTAATTAAAATGATGTTAGTAATTTGATTAGTCCATACAATAACAGAATGTAAAAATAACAATTTGTAGTTTTTACAGAAAGTTAAGTGCATTCAATTTCTCTTGGCTAATGGGACAATCAGTGGAGACTCTGCACAGCTAAAATTAGCAAATTGCTGTGTTACATTTTTGTTTGTGTGATTGGAAGCCCCCCCCTCTGTGTGGAGTTTGCATGTTCTCTCCGTGTCAGCGTGGGTTCTCTTCGGGTTCTCCGGCTTCCTCCCACAGTTCAAAGACATGCAGCTTAGGTTAGTTAAGGGCTCTAAATTGCCCATAGATGTGGATGTGAGCGTGAGTGGTCTCTATGTGTTGGCCCTGCGATAGTCTGGAGACCTGCCCAAGGTGTAGCCTGCCTTCTCCCGATGTCAGCTAGGATCGTATAACAGGATAAGCGGTTACAGATAATGGACGGATGGATATAATGTGTTAAATAGTGAGCTTTGAAAAGAGCCATACTAGCCGTTTTGTGCTGTGCTAAGCTAGGCTAATTAAAGCCAGATAGCACCAGCTCTCTATTTAACACACAAGAGCGGTATTGACCTTTTAATCTAACTCTAGACAATAATGCAAATAAGCACATTTCTTACAGTAAATTCTTAAAATAAAACTCAGCGGGAGCAAAAGACATTTCTTTCTGGATGTCTTGAAACTACAAATGTTTTTTGAGTGTTATGCTGTTGTGTTACTTTTATTTTATCAAATCACTTTTTCATTCACAGTTCATAACAAAAAGGCAAACACTGCAGTCGGGACACCAACAATCACCAAACTATTCTCCTGATAGACTCAACAACAACACCCACCCACAGAGAAAAGGAAAGATGCTCTAATTCAATTCTTCCTGCCCACTGGTTCTCCAGATGGTTTCCCACTGTGCTGCCGAGTTCATTCACAATGGGACCATTGGGTATGTACTGTACTGTACTGCTGCCTCTTATAGAGGGACGTGTTTTACTCACATCATCGCTGGTGCTGTTAAGATTGTATCCACAGTTCATGGCAATGTCAATGGGATGCATCTCAGTCCAGCCGTCTGCTGTGCAGGTTTTGGAGAGGTTGCCTGGAGATGGAGATGACATAAAGAGGTCAGAGCCACCCAGACAGTAGATTTCCCCATTTACCTGCTCACCAACTTTGTATGAAATTGGTCCAACACTCCATATACTGCCGTGAGTCGTACTGTGACATTGTCAGTGACCTCATATACTGGGTTGTTGGGTCGCTGCAAAAAAAAACCCCTACAAAACCTCAAACCGATGTGCGACTCTCTCCCGCTAATGTGAGCCATTACTGACTTGTGCATTATCTGTGCCGGCAGAAAGGCACATATAACGAGGACTACTTGAGTACTTTGTAGGCTTGTTTTCTGACGAGCTGGAGTGGGATTTTTGTCCTTTGTATCCAGCTTTTGTTTCAATATTTCCTCTATATATCTATTTATTTTTTACCTTTAATTTAGTTTCTACAATATTTTTCTAATTCTTAACTTAACATTGCTGGCACTTAAGAGTCGTGACCCTCTCTGCTGGTGATGTAATGTGCTTCACATTTCTTCATTTGTATTAATATTCATTCTCTATCATCACGTTTGTTTACAGTCTTTAGCATGTCCTTTTTTTTTTGCTGTATTGCTTTGTTTTCTTTTGCTTATTTTGTGAATAAATTACCTAAACCTCCGTAGTTAAGTAAGCTCTGTAACTAAAATTCAAGGAAAAATTGGTCACAAAAAAGAAAGATACTTTGCATTACTGTAAGAACACCAAGGTTATCATTTCTTCCCCCTGCATTCGAAATAACCTGCTATTTCTCTGCCAAAGACTTACTTTTTGTACTTAATTGCAGGAGTACCGATTTGAGAGAAGAGCACCAGAAATAGTCTGTCATTTGGTTTATTCATGGGATTTATTAATGGTTTATTCATTATTTGTGGGGCACCGGGGGTTCATGTAAACAGCTTATCCCAAGAGACCTCCACCACAATGTGACTGACAGACAAGTGGCTCTGTGTAAACTTAGCCAATTAGAATTAAATGTTACATGCAGGCGATGAGATGTGGAGGGAAGCAGCAGGAGACTGTGTAGAAGCGCTGCTCAGTCAGGAAGAGGTCGTGTGATTGAAATGTCGTGTTTTCTGCAGTCGCTGCTGCGGTTGTATTTGAGTGGCATGCTGGGATGATGCTTGTGAATTCCCCCTCATCTTGTCCTTTATTTAGTCCGCAATTCATTCCTTTATTAACCACTTCCATGGATGTGTAGGTTTGGTCCACACCATATGCTCCATGCCCTATAGGAAAGAACGAGTCCTCCTAAAGATCCTGAATGGAAACACTGACTGAAGTAGATTTTGAAGTCTTTTCAACAGGTTTATTGCTGCATTGCAGAACGGAACAACAACTTCTCCTCAACTCAAGGCCATTTCACAAACAGACTCATGCAACAGCTTTAACAGTTTTACACATGACAATCCTTCACAAAGTCTTGCTTTGTTTTCATGTGCAGAGAGACTATATATAAGAAGTGGACTGAGTCGTGACCCATTGATTTGTGGACTGCCATCTTAAAGTCCTGAGTTTGGCATTTTGACAGTCGCCATCTTGGTTTTTGAAAGTAGAAGTGACACGAGAGATATTTGACATAAACATTTAACATAAATGGAAATTTTTATCCCTTTGGTTCTAACTTTCCTTTCTAGACCACGACATTTACGAATTTGGTCTGAGGAAGATTATATGCTTTTATTTTGTTCTGCTAAACAAATCATGAACATAATTTAAATGTAGTGAAAAAATGCAGTATTCTAAAAATTGCAGTACAAAAAAATATTGTCAAGCCTGCCTTATAAATAAATTGGTACAAAATGATTCCTCTTATTCAGTTTTTAAATAAATAGTTTTAACAGTATCAGAGCAATATCGTCAGCATATAAACATATGCTGTTTGTTCTGCTTCCCATAAACTGTTGATAGAATCTGTTACAGAGAGCAACTCACAATATTGGATCCACAAATGCTAGAAAAGAGGCGAAGCTCACGGCCACACGTCGAGCCATTTGAGGAGCATAAGGACACCCCTCCAAGCTGGGTTACTGTCACCTGAGACAACGTTTCTTTTCACATCAGCTGTCATTAAAAACAAAACCTAGAGGAGAGTTAAGTAAAAGTCAGGTTATTCCTGCTCAAAATCACTCATTTTCATTGATGAGCAGTGGAGGAAACGTTTTTTTTTTTCCACTCTAGTTTTGTTTTTTTCTGACCATCTCTGTGGAAAACCTGTCAATAAATTGAGTGAAACATATCCAGTAGTGCTCAGAGATACAGGAAGGGAATGATTGATTAGACATGAGTGACGACTGCATGTTTTCAGATTTGGCTTCTTATTGTAATGGGTAAAAAGAGCTTTCACGGTATTTGTCTCCGTCTACCTGGAAACTCAATACACAGACGATTTATACAGTTCCCCTAATAGGTTTCTGACAGTTCCAATAGATTCCAATTATGAGTCAATGTACTCTCAATCTACTAGATTAGGAGAAAACATTCACTCAAAAAAAAAAAACTTTTCCATAAGCATTAGTGGTAAAAGGATAAAACTAGAAGAGTCTAAAGCAGCTCTGTAAGGCTGACGACAACATCATCTGACTCACCGGATGTCGATTGCATCAGTCTACCAATGGCCGCCATATCATTCTACTCTTCTTCTCCTGCCTTATCTATTTTGCAAGGGCACTAGTGGTGGAACTAATTACACAGATTAGCGTTAACCATCACAGTGTGAAATAAAGTTTTACTGATGACCGTTATACGGCAATATTCAGTCAAATATGCAATCAGGACATCGGCATTTATGCTTTTCTAGTCGCAGATCTGTGATAATGTTACATTGTAAACAATCAATCCATGTTTATATTGACAGGACAATGGCAGCATCGCTAATGGACAAAGGTTACATTATGATGCGTTCAGGCTCCTGTTCAGTGAAAATGAGAATTGGTCGAAGGTAAATTCTAACTTCATAATGATGTGTTCAAATGTAATCTCGTAAAATGTAGTGTTGGTGAGAAACTGGAATAAATCCAGTTGTTTGAAGGAGATGCTTTCACAACAACATAAATAGATATTAGAGACGGAATTATGAACAGTTTACGACTCCAATCCGTGATACGATCCGAACTGTGAGTTTTATGATCCGTTGCACCACTAAAGGGGACAATTGCTGCAGCCTGTGCTTAGCAGCAACTCAAGACGATTGTAATTGGTTCACAGAAATACAAACAAGCCAGAGCGTTATTTCCGCCTTTACCAGAACGATGTACCTTTCTTTAGCGCTGACACAGCACTGTGGTGACAGGTCTGGATATACAAGGCTAGACAAGTTATAGCTTTGTGCTAAATGCTCACACTTACACTGCCAACATGCTGATCTTTAGTAGGTATATTGTATACCATGTTCACTACTTTAGTGTTAGAATGCTGACAAATGCAAATTAGCAGGAAACACCAAGTACAGCTGAAACTGATAACAGTGTCATTAGTTTTGCAGGTATGTGGTCATAAAGCGAAGTATTTGGACAAATCACAATTTTTGAATCATGTCGCATTAAAAGTCATGGTAACACCAAAGTCATTGTAATCATCCTGTGGGGGACAAGAATGCCATGAAATTTGACGTTTCACTCAAACACAAATGTCAACCCCATGGTACTATAGGAAAAATCAGATGATCACCAGAGTCCTTAGGACACAAGCGTCAGGGGAACATGGACGTCTGTATACATTTCACAGCTATCGTCCCGATACTTGAGATATTTTAGTCTGGATGTTGCTTACATAGCTAAAAAATATGTCTAAAGTTACACTGTATTGGGGATGCTCTTATGGTAAAGTCAAATATTATGGCCTTCATTTTACAGATGAGTAAGTGGATGGATATGTCATGCTGCTCCTTCAGGTCAGATCAGTCAGACTTTACGAGTTTCCTCTTAAACTGGAAATGTCTAAAAGGGGAAAGCTGAGCAGACCTATCAACCTGCCATCAGAGTTTGTGTAGAGATTGCAATTCAGAAATTGAGTCAGAAAGAAAGTGAAAAAGAAAAAAAAAGAGGGAGCTAAACTTTGAGTACAAAAGAGTTTCACTTTAGTTTTTGAGTTTTAGAGAGATTTATCTGAGCTGCAGTCTCCATCTGCGTCTGTTTGTCTCTCCAGCAGAGTTTATGTCAAGCTGTTTCTGTTTCATTATATTTGCCTTGAGTCTGAAGGTGAATTCCTGCAGTATTTGCATGCACCGTCATCCTCTTTAGCGGCGCAGCCTTCACAGGAGTTGATCAAACCTTCCTGAGTCCCTTTTTCCATTATTGAGATTTTAAGAAGCACTCTACTTTTGCAGTAGGTTTCCAAAAAAACTAAAACATATTTTTCTAACATTAAAGTTGTGAGTAACACAAAGACTCTTTTCTATACTATGTAGATGCAAAGCGTAGAACACTCAGACGACAAAGGATGGATTGCTGTGATGTCGGCCTAGCTGAGAAGTTTAACACTAAATGAGACTGGCAAGAAAAACTTTAGTTGTAAAATGGCACAGAAATAACATCGCAACTCAATATGAGGGGAAAAAAATAAATAAAATGTTTTGACAAACAAATGGCCAATGTCCAGGGATGTGTTGGTGAAAAAAATGTATTTGCTTAGTTGCTACCGACAAGTGTTATTGCTAATCACAAAATGCACTATAAATGCAAATGTGACGTATTGCTCAGACCATTAAACACTGTGAGAACACAAAAGTTAAACATGCAAAATAAACAAACTGTCATGGGTTTCCCACTGTACACATAATTTAGTAGATTATGCAAGTATGACAACTAGGCAGTTGTCATCTATCTATTCAGTTCTGCCTCAGTGGTAAATAAAGGCCTCAGAATGATAATTTATGCGTTAATTCTCGAGCTAAATGGAATCCGACAGATGAAAAAAAAGTGTTTGTTCAGCACAAAGTTTTGGAGCTCTTATGGCTCCCAATTAGATAAAGAAATTGTTCTAATTAGAGCCCAAATTGCGTACTCTACTGAGATATACCTACAATACATATCGTAGTAAAAGTGTCCAATTTAAAATCACTATCACAGAGGAGTTTACCAAAAACTCAAACCCCAAGTGGTGATCTATCATCCATCATCATCTCACAATTTCATTCAAAGCATTTTTTTTTCTTCTGTTTTTTGCCATCTTGTTTTTTGGCCTCTTCCATGCTGCCATCAGTACAGTAAAACACATCTTCTATTTGTGAAATGTCACATTTCCCCGTGTCTCCAATTTTCAGTTTCACACTCTGATGCTAATGTGTGTATATGAGTAACACTCCCAGAAGCGGAAAAAAGAAATTCACACCTATGCGTGCACAAATGTCTCTGGGGAGAAAGACCATATTTCATATTTCACTGGCTGTTTAAGAGGTGATGGAGCTGCTTTTTTCATACCAACAGAATATGAAAAAGGTATGCGGCAGCAGCAGCATTTCAGGCTTTGGGAGATTCTGGGATAGAAAAAGAAAAGAAATTATGGAAAAAGTTGCAGTAGAAACTTACAAGTTAATCATGATTTACACCTAATCATCATTTTAAAGAAACAGAAGTATGGTTAAACACTAAAAACATGATGCCACTCTCATGTCCATTAAATATGAGCCCCGTTAGCTGAACAAATAAAAAGGTGAATAAAGACAGTTTATGGTATATACAGCATGAGTTAGCAGCATGTACTCATCATTTTCACAGTAAGATCAAAGAGAAGCTAGGGGAAAAGGGAAAACAATATTTAGGATTAATTCCCCATTTCATTGTATCTTGAGGTGGAAGAAAGTTCAGTTTTGAACTGTGAGAACCAGTAGATGTTAACACAGAGGTGCACAGTAAGAGAAACAACAATGGACAGAGAGGAACATTACAATGTGCATTTACATCAAAGAGTCTGAAGCTTTTGTCTTTCTGCAAATATTACCAATTTAGTATCTTATTCATCTCATTAGAGGGTTGTGTGGTCTGTGCAGTATGTATTCCTCAGTGAGATGACGTCTGTAAGGTAAAAGCCCCATCAGTTATGAATAGTTGGATTATAGCGCAGCTCTCGTTCAGGGGGAAACAATGAGCACTGACACGCTGGGTCATAGAGGCAGAGGCACAAGAGGAGCAGGTAAAAAGCTGGAGGGGAAATGTCCAGAGGTGTTGGAAAGAAGAAATTGATATTCAACAGCAGAGATCTGAAATTGACTCTTGGAGAGGAGGAGAAAGGATCTGAAGGACTGGTTTGGGTCAGGCAGCATCGCAGAAAACTGGAGTTCATGCCGATCTGCACCACGGTCCACCATGATGTGATGTGTGTTTAATTCAACAACCGATATTCAAGTCGAGTTTACAGTCAGTCAACACGGCAGGCAAAACAAACCATCATATTTACTCTAGCTTTTGCTCTTATTGCAGGTTCAGTCTGCAATACTGCCAACTTCATTTTGAATTTGCTTGAAGACGTCTCACTATATGTAGAGCATAAGAGTAGTACAAAAAGAAAAAAAACATCTAAATGGCAATAAAAGATGAGATATGATGGAGGTTTGTTTCAGAGTGCAGCAGCCACGAGGTTGTTCATATGGTCACCCCTTGAAATTGGACAATAAGTGAAACCAGCAGGTGTCTGATGATGGAGGGAATGAGAGGTCTTAGGGCAAATAGCGGCATAAAAGGTCAAATGTATCATGGGGAGGTGACAAAAACATACATCAAAATATATACACTATGGATGAAAAGATTAAAACTACTCCCATGTCTGTACGTTTAATATGAAAGCACAGCCAGCAGCTGGCTACCTTAGCTTAGCACAAAGACTGGAGGAAGAGGGGAAACAGCTAGCCTGGCTCTGTCCAAAAGGAACAAAATCTGTCTTAAGAGCACTGCTAAAGCTGACAAATGAACAGGTTTTATTTAGTTTGTTTAATACGTACAAACACAGCGTGAAAACAACAATTTAAGTTCAGTAGATAGAGATGAGACCTCGAGAGTCAGGTCAGCGATGGATGAAAAAGTCAGGACTGTTTTTACGTAACGCAGCCCAATTTTTTATGAGAAGCCTAAATTGTGTGTTTAAAACAAGGTTAAAGATGGTTGTATGATGCACTAGTGTGGTATTCAGTTCAGGAGTGGTGAGGTGTCTTATAGTGTCTGCCTCCTTCTCATATCTAAAATGATGTTGAGATACAGAAGAAAGAAATCACCATTTATACAAAAGGAGTGAGAAGGAAACGTCTATTTATCAGTAACTGAGCAACGCCAAGCCTATATCACTACCAACGGCCAAAAATGATTTGAAGACGTCATTTGTTGAGACTTCAGGAACTGAAAGTTTCTACCCGCTATAGAGAGCAGCGCAGCATTATGTTGTGATTCATTGCAGCGGTCAAACAGATCGATGGTGACGTCATTTTCTTTTATTCGCCAAGGCTCCAGAGTCAAGAATGGAGGCTGTTGTGGTACACTGAAGAAGCGAAGATAGTCCCAGGTTGCTGAGAGATCAAAATGTTTGATAATGCAGGTATTTGCCATTTGCGATTTAAGTCCTTGAACATTTGCAGGCAATGGAGGAGTTGACGCGGCGAGAGTGACAAACAAGGACACAAGCTTTTCAAAGAAAGGGAGGCAAATGGCAGAAAGGCAAAATACTTAAAGTGTTTTTCTTTTGTATCTTAGGCTAGGGAATCATCTCTCTTCCTGCCCTCTCTCGTTTCAGGATGAGCTGGATTCCTCCCTGTTTTCTTAGACCCCGACTGTAATCTGTGACTGAGTTTACACGCACATGTTTTTAAATCTGGCCCACGTAACCGCTACATACCGTTTACAGTAACTCGGATTAACTATTATCTTGGGTTTGAGGTAGCTGGAGAACTAATAGCACAAATATATTTTATCTCATTTTTTTAATGCACCACACAGTTCATACGGTCAGCTCATATAATTATGGAGGGCGGTCTATTATTCTCGCTCTTTGAATGATGACAAATGTAAAAAGATAAATAAATACCAACAATGTCGTGACGCTCTTCGTGAGACTCATGCATTAATATTGTTCGCCCAGGGCTTTCTGTAGGGTGTCTAATCATGTTCCGATGTCCACAGGAGGTGATGGAAAAACCACCAGTTTGATGACTTTAAAATGTCCATTTGCATGCAAGCAACACATTAAATCTTCAGTCAGTATCTACCCAACGGCTTTATTGTATGCAAATCTACTTCATATCAAAATATAGAAATGTATTGACCAGCCCTGAGCTAATAGCAAAGAAACTGACAGCACAAGTTTCAGTTTTGGCACCTAAAAGTTTGTTTGCCTCAAAATAAATGACTCCACTAATACAGTAGGATTAAATAAGATATTTACACTAAGAAAATTGTCATTTGCTTCATTGAATTTCTTGCTTTTAATTCATTTTACTTTACGTTACTACGCAACATTCATCCAGTTTTGATGAATTATGATAGAAACATAACAGAGAACACGTTCTTCATGCATGTTGCATTTACATTAAGTAAAGGAGGACGCGTTTACCTTTGTGCTCGTCGCTGAAGTAACTGAAGTAAGTGGGGCAAGTTATTGTAACGACCTCTCCGACTCTGGCTGAAGGCCAACAGGCGATGATATCCCACATGCCTTGGCAACCTGCCAGGAGGAGACAGTACCATTAACATGGCATCACTCGCATCATGACGGACAAACACATACATGCTTGAATCATGTGCTCAACACAGCAGTATCTTTTTCAGTTTTAATTCAGAGAGAAGAAGATTATAATAGATATGAGTTTATCCATATTCTCAAATAAAATGGTATTCTTCAAATATCACACAACATGATAACAGTTAAACATAGAAGCACAAACAATAGGTTTACATCCAAAATATACTGCACTTTTATGAAACCACTTCTATTTCTTTGTGACTGTTGTGTATTTCCATTTATTCAAGGCTCATTTTTATAGCTCAGAAAACCTTTTACTCCTTAATTTTATTTTGGTCAAATTTAAGTCCCCAATACTTTAACGCTGGACACCCGAATACATAAACTCTCAAGAAATAGTTATTTCTATGCCTGTTCTCTTTCAAGAACGCGAAGGAATTGCAGGACCATCGCTATATTCAAAATGTTGCATAACCACAGTCTGCGAACGTATGGTTCCTCACAAATGCACACACTGCTAATTCATTTTATTAGTGATGTGACCTGTGAGAGCTACCTTCCTGTTGAGGAAGCAGATAGGGAGGAGAGAGATGAGGGTCATTGCAGAGATAAGGAGGAGCACTGTTTGTGTATACTCACTTAATGCACTCTGCAGTATTTACAGTACCTCGTTTTTTTTAAACGAGCCCATACGGAGATATTACTCGGTACTTCTGAGGAGTGTTTATTCAGAGAAGAGTTCAGACTCTATACTATCTTATATTTTTCCACTTATTCCGGCAGATACAGTACGAACCATGGCTGTTCAACTCTCACTTCACTATGACAGACACTGATGTTATCATTCAATATATCATTAGATATCCAATCACAACTTCCTTCAAGGTTATGTTAATGCTTTAACCTTATGATGTCATGAAGAAATAGTCCTTCCCTCACTGGCTTTAATGGCTCTGCATGCTCACACAGGTGTTTTTAATCACTGTAGCTGATTAGACCTCCATTCAGTCCCACAATAAAATGCTCAACATTTTATAGATGTATATATTACAACTGTGTGACACTACGCCTGTCAGGGTCTCTGCCAAATGAAAGCACTCATTATTCTGCTTTGACTTCAGTTTGGAAGATTAATCACGCTTTTACTTTTAACTACAGCTCCCACAATGCTTTAGGAAATGTAAACAGCGAGTAAAATGTTGCTGTGGAGTTGGTTATTAAGCTGTGGATGACAACTTAAGCCTCTCTTAGTCTGTATTTGTTTCTTTGACACTGAAGAAAACTCAAAAGCGTGATGACTCTCAGGCAAGCTGTGTATTCAGAGCGTCTTCTATTTTTTTCAAGTAGATCTTCAAAAGTAAATATATGTAGAAATCTTTATGCAAATTGTTGCAGTCGAGCGGTAAGGGTTAGTTGTCTTTCACCACATGCAGCATCTTTGCCTCAAACTATTTTTTGTCTGTTAGGGAGTAGTGTGAGAGTGAACAAGGGAGTGATTTTCTCAACAGAGGTCTTAAAATCCGTACAGCAATAAAAATGGTGAAGGTGTAATTTGTCCCATCGTATAAGGTGCAAAAAAAAAAAAACTAACAGAAGAGTTACACCCACACACTTGTGAGAAAAAGTCTCAGAGGCGCAAAAAGTGAAAAAAAGCCATTCTTCAACTCTGACTCTGAAACTAAGACGTGATTGTAATAGTCGTCTACGGTAAAGTGAGCAATTGTATTTCTGCCAGCTATAAGAGTGCTTCATCTATAAACTGCCCCACCGTATTACCTTACCTCACTTCTTATTTCCTCTAAATAGCCTAAACACCCTAAACAGAGCGAGGAAATGTTTTTTTTAAGAATGACCTGAAGAGACGTTCCCAAAGGATGTATCCTCACAGCGCTCTCTCTCCAGCTCGATCTCGTTCACCACGTCACACATCTGCACCGATGACACCTGTGGAAGAGGTAGAAAGCACTTTTAGGTGTCAAGAATCAAACATGCTTCCATCACATCGCAATTAGGCGCTGAAATAATTCATTTTTGGTGAGGTTGAGGCCAGCGGACTGGTTACATCCCAGTGAATATGTGCCAGTAAATATTTTATTCAACATTTCCCTCTAGCACATTCCTGCAGCGATTGCCTCTCATGCCATGTTTTCGTATCACAGCGAACCCCCGGCTAATAATACACAGAAATGTTCTGAAATCCCTCTTGCCTGGCAAATAGATGCTATCATGGAAATGGATTAGGAAGTGGAGAAGGGAGCCACTGAGTAATCTACTGCGATTGTTCATCTGTGTCAACAAAAGGCTGAAAAATGCGGGCTGACAGCCGCATGGCGGAAAGCCGGTGGGTCAATGAAAATGTGTAAGACGAGCGGCGAGGAGCTTGAGAAGGTCAGTGGAGATGAAGAGAGAGAGAGCGAATTCATGAACTCCCGAGAAGGAGCTTTACCCCGCTACCAAAGCTACAACACATACAAGACTCAAGGCAGTAAAAGGTCAAAGAAGAGAAGAGCGATGCAGACAAAAAGCGCATAAGATATTAATACGATTCGTGTTCTGCTAATTGGTCCTCGTAGATGTCTTTATTTGTCTGTTTTATGAGCCGCCGCCGCCACCACCACCACCAAGGTGCAGCTGCCAAACATGAAATGATCCTCATCAATCATCCACAAATGCCCCGTTTAGTACAGGGTTGAGCTCCCAATACACCCGACACTGATGTAAACAGCAGTCTGTAGCACACCGCTCACCTCCGATAAGACAAACACACCAAACAGTCATTAATAAAAAAAAAGGACACCTTTGAGAGCAAAAGCAACGCTCATATTCTTAATGCCTCTCCCAGCCTCGTTGAGCATATGCATAGTAGTGTAGTGAGTCAATGTAATGAGGCAGAATAAACCCAGAAAAACACTTTGCTCATCATTTACAACAAGGAGTAAGTGTACTATCTAGCCAGCCTGTTGTACTTCTTGATATCTTTTGGTGCAGGAATATTTAAGAGCACACAAACACGTCAGCACAAAATAGGATTTCTGCAAGGAGCAGATGATGCAGCACGAATGCAGACACTCAATTCCAACAGTTACACAGTCACCTGACATGGAGAATGTGTAGAAAGGTTGTTGTTTTTTTTAAATCAAATTATTGAAATTCAATTGGTTTTTGTTTGTAAAAAAAATAGACAATCCTGGTAAAAAATAAATAAATATGCAGAATTTGTTACTTTCAGGTCAAATCTGATAAAAGCCCAGTCAAGAAAGATGAATACAAAAAGTCTTTACAGTTTTATTTAATTTTTTTAAGCTCCAACTAAAGCAACAATGTGCAGAAATGTGTGTGGAAACGGGATTACTTCCGATTACTATACGTTTTTGTTTGTAGAAAATCTCATAATTATGATGACATTAGAGTAACAGGAAGGATCTCAACTGCAGATCATTTCCAGTGATTTATTATTAAAATTCAGCTTACAGGCAGGTACAGGTAGACGGACGGGCCGGTTCAAATGCAGGTATACTGGAATAGGTGCAGGTGACCTGGAAAACTAAGGCATGAAACAACGATTTAACTTGGGAACTTTGCAGAACCGAGAACAAGTGGAGACAAACTGGTATATGCACAGCTGGGCTAATTAGGGATAATGGGAAGCAGGTGGGTGGGGGAGGTCAGGCAACTGCAAGGCTGATGAGGAAGTGGGAACAGGTTATTGAAGAGCAGGAGGGAGCGACTGGAGTCAGATTTAGAGATACGAGTGGGGGGCAGGAAGAAGAGTCAAACAAGCAGAAAATGGCCATGAACAAGTTTGGAAAAGCAGATTATGAAACATGTGCAGAGTTTGATACTAGATGTTTTCACGTTCATCTGTTGAAGTTTCTCTGTGCTCAACTTTTAAGTTGTGTACGAACGAGTATGACTTTGTGACATCTAAAGAGAGATCTTGTGTCCAGTGGTTCAACTTTTGAAATGTTTGCATATTCATCCATTCTGGATTTGTTTTTAAGACAGAGGAGTAGAAGTAACTTTAGGAATTTCAAACTATGTAATTGAACTTTTTTTTGCTTTAAACCACCACAACAATAAAAATATAAATAAAAGGTCCCTAACATGCAATTTGTTAGCACGTCCATAAGTGATGTTTCAAACTAATGCTCTTCTTTACACTCATCAGTAACATCAACAGAGACGCCATCTTTTTAAATACACAAGCTCTGGTCACATGACAGTCACGTTATATTAGCAGCGCACCATCCAATCCACACAAAAACGCCCAGTTATGTTGCATATAAGAAAAGCCCATTTATACATATAATATACAAAAATGTAAGGGTAAAGGTAAGAACTGTGCAGTTCATAAGAATAACATCAAGCTGCCATACCTTCTATATACAGTATATTGAATAGGTGTCTCTATATTGGAAATAAGATGTCCCTAAAACATATAGTAATAAGAATCTACAATAAAGAGCCCAAAGATAATCACAAGGAAACAAAATCTACTTCTGTAGTAACCAATGGTACAATAACCTATGAATCCTACACATAAGGGCTTTAGATTTGGCTCAATGTTGGACTGATTTCCTAATATACTGCTGTAGCTAAATCTATTAACCAAACAGCCGAATGAGCTGTTCACTTGCAAGCGTCACAACATTGCATCAAGGGCAACAGTTACCTGTAGGTAAACAACAAAAAGCTATGTCATACCTCCATGTTATTACTTCTCAACACAACATTTCAGAGTCTCAGTCATTGCCTCACTCACTCACTCCCTCCCCCCTCTGATGAGGTCGTCTTGACACTATCACAGCCCACAGAACTTTGCTCACAGTAGTCTTTGCCTGCAACCGATTACGACAGAAAATCCAACATATCCTGAAGTAATAGCAGCAGCACAGGCCGGGAGGCAGGAGATTAATCTGCTAACATTATCTGTGCGGAGCAACACGGACGGAGGAGGAAATCGCATGTTGGTCTTACCTTTGGTAACCTTATTTTTGATTAGCATGAAATTGAATATCAGGCAGCGTAACAACGGAGCACTCAAGACGGGATTTAAGTCTAAAAGGCCCTCAGAGGGGACGGTAATACTTTGTGGTCACAGTGAACTTAAAACAGAGAATGTTCTACAACCTGTTCAACCTGGTCTGTCAGTGAGTTTTATCTCTGTGTGCAATATGATATAACATCAGCACTGTAATCATAATATCAAGTAGAGCTACTGTTACATTATTTAAGTATAAGTTTGATTAATGATATTATAATATATACATAAATATTAATATATTTCTATATATTTTTAATGACAAAATCAAGGAGGGAGACTGCTCCGGGTGCCACATAAGCTCCAGGTTTTTTGGTAGTTTCGTTGATTGCACATTTGTTAGGGAATTTGCACTTTTAAAAAGGAAGGAAGGAAGGAAGGAAGGAGGGTCCTGAATTATTATCTAATCTCAAAGCGTGTTGTGTAGAAGGTCACTGAGTCAAGATCTAGTTTTAGGATCTTTGCTATTTATGTTTTTAACTTAAACGTCATGCTGTTTATAGGCCATAACAGAATAAACTCTAACATTAGGCTACAAACAAACTACACCACAGTCGCATGACTTCACATCTAAGATAAAGGTGGACTAGTCAGCACGATGACATTTAGTAGTGTCATTAAACACCTTGTTAGCATTTTTAAAAGAGTAAGATATTAACTCCAAGAATATTAAATCAGACTCCAAATGGATGCTATTGGTTTTCACTGGGTGTGAAACGAGGCAATTGTTTGCTAACATGTAAGCCTTATCGACGTTCAGCTTGTTCCGCTGCCCCCTAGTGGCCAAAAACAGCAAAAAAAAGTAGGAAAAGTAGGAAAAGCAGAGGTGTAAATAATAAAAATGAACGTGGGCTTCCTCCTTTATTTTACATGCTGACTCATTGTCACACTGCCACACTTGAATATAACGCAGCCATCGTTAATATTATTAGTAACATCTGTGTTTTTTTCCTATGACAGGTCAAAATGTCTGCTGTGAAAAAAAAGGCCTCATCATGATGCTTGTGTGGTGTGTGGAACACTTAAATTAAGACATTTTAAAATTAAGGCACAGACTTTGGGTTTTTTCTCCAAACTAACAAGCTAACAACCCAGATTTGCAGTTTGATTTGATATAAAGTGGGGCGTTGTTTTCCTTTCTTCTGACTTCTGGGAAATACAAACCAGTGGCAACAAACCTGAAGTTTCCTCTAATGCTGCATAAACAGTAGAAAAACTGGAACAAAGTCCCTCATCAGGGGGGAATAGACATGATACTGGAATGTGTGTATAGACTTGTACTGTAGGCTGCTGGATCAAGCTCTCTTCATTGCATGGATAGTTTATTAGTTCATATATACTAAGCCTGTATATTGTGAATAGAGCCAGAACACACAAAGAGGGAGACCAATGATAACAAAATAATAACATTTCCTCCAGTATGAAGATACAACAGACAGGAAAAAAAGGTCCTGTCCTGGTGATTTATGCTCGAGCTTAAAAAGCTGATGACAAATATGAAGTACCTACCAGACAGAGAAAACTTATAATTGATGAAATCAATACTTTGGACAGCCATGATTTTTACTGTAGTGGGCAATGAATCAAAATGTCGATCCCAAACTATGCAGAAGATAAGTGGACCTCTGCAAAGCCATGGCGACACACACAGTGCCTCCATGAGCAAAACATCCCATAAATACCTGCCAGCTTTGATAGTTTGTTTGCACAGAGCTCATCACGAGGGCTGCCAGGCTCGTTGCTTCGGGTTTTTTAGTGATTGCTGTCATTTCAAGAGGCTGCCGGTCTTGCTTTGTTTGAGTACGAGACAACGATCAAATAAAAAACGAGGCGAACCGAAAGGAAAATGAAAGAAGAAGCTTGTGTCTGTGCGCGGCTAAACAATGCAGAGTAATGTGTTTATCCCCATCCTACGCTTCACTGGAGAGCAGCATCTACATCGTGCGTGGAACTTTTCAGCTTCATGTGGTTTCACTTGGAGTTCATTAGCCGGTGAGCTGAGTGTGAGAATTGGGCACAATTTGATTAAACACTTTTCTAGCCAAACAAACATGTTAGGTTCCAATAAAAAAAAATCTCGAAATGGGAATTAGAGGTGAATATTGAATAAACTGAGTCCAAAGTCTGAGTACAGACAGACAGCGATAACTTCTTTCTTTAACTTGTAATTAACATGATGTTTAATAATGAATGAGTAAGCATAATTGGATATCTGACTAAGGTATCTGATTATTTCTTTAAAAAACATTGTTTCTTGTTTCTATCAGCTGGTTTCATGTTTGGAAAGAGGCAGGAAGGAGAAGTCATTCTCGCCCACCCTCCTATCTTCTCTTCTCCCATCTGCATTGTGTTAAACAGATAACGGTGACATCCAGCATACACTGACATGCACTTTTTAACCACGTATGGGATTTTCTGTGCTCTCAAAATCACTAGAAATATAGATGAAATATGTCAGATTATTGTGTAATTGTAAAGCAGGTAACCTATAGGACCGTGGAAAGCACAGGGAAGCAGCACATCGTCCCTGGAAAAATGTTGTGGTGCCTATAAGAGCCACTGAAATACGTCACCAAATGACGTATCTGGTTGATCTTTCAAAGCCAGACGTCTGAGAGTTGTCAGAAGTGAGGAGAAAGACATTTTCACACAGTCATTTGGATGTTCACAGTCTATTCTGCTTGGAAAGAGCTTCAGTGAAGGCCTTAAAGGAAGCCATGCTGAGTGTCAAATGACTAAAATCCACCCAAAGACACATCCAGTACCACAGGCCAAAATGTACTTAGAATCACAGACTTCTTTTCCATTTTCTTTCACTCATTTCTGAAATTGTAACAAACAGCATTGTCATTCCTGATCACTGGAATCACACTGATAGCTGTCAGAGAGATGCAGAAGTCAGGAGTCGTGCAGCGAGAAGAACAGCAGCAGAGCACTTCTGACATGTCTTAATGGAGACGAAGCCCTTTCTGGAAAATAAGACGTAACTGCAGGGGACACTTGGTTTTTTAACAAGCCTAATGAAAAGACTAAAAATCCCAGGGCAATTTAGGGCAGGCCATTGGGTTTTGTTATCGTGCTACCAGGCGGATAATTTCACTTTAAATCCAATAAGTCCCTAAAACAGTGTTTATTGAAGTCCAAAGATCCTTACAAGTGTGCACCCTTATGTGCACACAAAATTCCCTGCAGCAAAGCACTACTGCACTGACGGAAGTGGAAACGCTCAAAGGATTTCCCTCCAATGACCTAAACCAGAGAGCACAAATATGAATTTAATAATTGAGAATGTAGTTCAGTTAAATTGCTGTGGTCTAGGCTACATGGGAGAGGCGAGTTATTTATGAGATTAACTTATTTCTGCTTGTAGCTGTTCACCAGGTACTAATTTACTAGCATATTAAAATAAATAGGCTACCTCTTTCCAATTGAAAAGGCGTCTGATCAACCAATTATCTGATTGTCATTAAAACTGAGATCTTTGTTCACAAGTCAAAAACCAGCAGATGATATAGAGGGGTTGACTTCAGACAACATGTTAAAGTGGTGTTTAATTTCAAAGATTTAGTATTTAATGACTATCTCACCATTTACATTTTGAGTTTGTGATGAAATATGTTTCTGAATTCTTAAAGTCAGATGTTTTAGGCAGGAGACATCATGAATTGATAATAAAATACATAAATTAAAAATAAAATAAAATTTATAGGTTAAATAGGTTAAAATGCCTGATGATATATCACTATAAAACATGCTGAATCGTGATTTTCAAACTCATCTGTCTGTCAGAAAGGTTCATCTCGAAGTGGCTTTATAAAAACGAATAACCCTTCACTTCACCACAAAGACACTTTTAAAATAAAAGACACAATATTGTTAAATCAAACCACAGCCAGCTTACTTTTGGCAGATGTCCGTAGAACAGCAATAAGAAGAAGAGCTGCGAGGCGTCCATCCTGTCTTTCAGTACGAGACTTTTCTTGTTAAAGCTTCCTCGATATCTGCAAAAAGTCCTTTGAAAACACGTTGAAGTGTGTGTGAAGACAGCGACGCTGTGTTTACGTGCGTTCAGTAGGGTGGGATAAACCGCTGCTGCCGCTCCATCGGACTGCGCCTTTTCTCTGTGCGCTCCTCCAGCAGGAGAAGCTGCAATCTGTTTCACTGAGCCGATCCTCCACCTCTCCTTCTGGAGCGACTCCACACCATCATACTCCACCTTCACAGGAGGCGGGTTGATAGTAGCTCTGTCGGGCTGCATGGTGGCGCACTAATGTGATTAAAGAAGTAAGAAGACGCTTATTAATTCTTGTTTGACACGTGATTTATCGTGCCAACCAAATGTAGTGTAGTGTTTCCTTAAAAATAATTTTAGGAACTTCTTGCAAAGAAAATGTATTTTTCTATATTAGGAGTCCTTGGAGATAAGCGATAGGTGGCACTAATTCTCCTGTCAGGTGCCATTTTACCACTGCAGAAGAAGACGACTAACGAAGAAGACTTAATTAGAAGACTTAATTAATTAATGAATTAAGTAGTTAATCAGCTGCAGTCTGATCTCAAACCGCTTTTACGAAATGTAGAAAACATGATGGAAATAGATAATTAATGTTTAATTTGAGGAATGTTTTCTTCTTTTGTTAGTGGACGTTTAAGTAGCACGCTCCCATTATTAATTCATTCATGAAGAAATAAGTTTCCATTGAACTTTGTTGCATTTTGCTGTAATCGATGTACCAACTTTTCCACCTCAGACAAAATTATGTTTTCAATATTTTGAGGCTGTTTCGTTTTTGTTTTTGGTCCACTCTTTTTTTTACTTTTTTAAAACAGGTGGATGGACACGCACCTAGTCATTTCCAACAGATACAGTTTGAAGTAGTTTGTAGAGCTGGTGCGATTTTAATTAACATGACCTCAGTGATCACTACCCTACTGTTTTCTGCCACATGGAATAATAACAGAGTTTCCACAAGGCTGATGAGCATCAGTGCCATTGTGAGTGTTCATAATCACTTACAAACTTACAGTAGTTCAATGGTGATTTACCTGCAAAAAACCGTATTACCCCACGCTGGAATCCATGCTCTTCTTGAAACATTCATCACCTAGGGTCCTGTGAAAAGTCTTTGGAGCAATCATGGAAAACAAACTAAATGTTACAAAACAAATCCTGATTTCTTCAACAGACCAGTTTTGAGATATGATGTTAGAAATATGGAGAATAATGACAGTCAGAGGCTAGAAGGACTTCTGGGTGTCCAGCAGCTCTTTAACATAATGTGGTAATAAAGCTGCATGATTTGTGAGACAAGGGCTCACAAATATACAGAGAGGAATCCAAGAAACAGATGCTTGCTTTGCATGATAAAAAGTCCATTACCCAAATTGCACTGGCGCATCCTCTTTAAACCCGCCTATGCATAAAGATGAGAAAGGTGTAATCAGGAATAAGATGTCGTGCAAATGCTTATCTAAGCCAACATCAAAACAGAGAGAGGGGAAGATAGATTCTGTGTCCACCACTTTGTTCAACTGTGAATTGTAATTTGTGTGACTCAGGCGCAAAGAAAAGTTGAGGAAGGTGGTGACAAAGTGGGCTTTAGTGGGTCAAAGGAAGGGTGGTGAAATGATCTACAGACCCTTGCAGCACCTCAACAATCTGTCACAAACAATTTGTCTGCTGCACTACGCCGCTGCATCCATCCTGGATTAGTGGCTGCAGCATCGGTCATCCATCTCCTCCATCTTCTGCAGCCACAGTCCCACGCTCAATGCTGTCAGCGTCACCGCTGACCGACCTCCGCTCACAGCTGACCGGACCTCACAGCGCAGCTTCATCCTCAGTCTCTGTGACAGGCCGAGTTCACCCTGCGAGGCATGTCTCGTCATGAGCCCGTCCATTAATATTGATGGAAAATCTGCTTTGCACGAGCCAAAACAACAACAACATTTTTTTTAACTTCATCTTTTTTATTATTTTGTGAGATCACAAACTACTTTTGTTGTGTGGCCTAACTTCATGGTCCAAGTCTATCATGCTGCCTTTCTTCTTTTTTTCCCTTTTTATTCATCTGGAGCTGCTTTGACCGGACTGATCCACACCGAAGAGGCAATGTATGATAACAAATGACCTAATTAATATTATATTTACCCATGTCACATCCTCTCTTTTTAACATTACAAATACTAGAGCAAGATATAATTAAACAAGCAGCCACAATTAGGCAGCATTTACAACCCAGTCTGCAGAATTAAATGTTGGCATTATGTTTCTGCAAACCACAGATTTGTTGAATCTTGGTGTTAATGAACCAAAAATATATTTCATGTCAACATTTTTATATCAACGTTATAGTGTTTTAACCACTTGTGGCACCTTTTTTTTTTGTCTGTGTACGTTAAGGTTTAGGCTGCAAAACTACTTTGATTAGTTTTAGTAAAAAATTATGTTTCGGGTCAAAAAGTGTTTGTATGAGATCAGGTTTGGTATCTATTGACCATCAACAGCTAATGTTAGCTTAGCCCAGGTGACTGACTGCGTGCAGCACTCCTGTCCACGACCAAAGGCTACAGGTGGTAAACTAGTAACCATGGAGACACAACATTAAAATAAGACTTTTGAGTTGCTGGTAGGTGCCTTTTATTGCTTGGTAGAGGCTATTTACTTTTCTGATCCATTTTGGGGTGCTGCCTCTGGACCACACAAGAACCTACAAAGGTTAAAAAAACAACACTTTTTTAAAGAGGGTAGCCAAATGTAGAAAGTCAGAAAATGGAGCAAGAGGTATTCAAATAAATCCTTTGAATGATCATTTTGACTCCCTCTTTTTTTGATGGTTATCAGTTAACTTCATATCACATATTAAATACCCTTCATCTTTGCCTGCCAGTCACTGTCAGCCATGATAATGTGTGATGGGAGTTTTGTACCTGCACATAATATAAAACATTAAAATTGTGTTAAGGGTTTTGCTCGCAAAAATCTAAAAATGAATTTGTATGTTTCAAACAATAAAGCAGGACAATTTAACAGCGTGAAACTGGGGTTGCAATACGTCTGTCATCATTGTGACCCCTGTTGTTATGTCCTCACAATACCTGTCCAGTACTACCACCACTGGGACTATTGTTTATTATTCGAGGCACTAAGCAACATCTCTTTACTGCCTATATTTCTATAAAAAAAACAGCTTCAACCAAAGGTGAAGGTGAAGCATTAGTGTGTGTTATTATGTGTGTTGGTGAATGTCATTGTTAACTTGTCATTCAAACACATACACAAACAGAGCCGGGTCGGAGCGAATAGAGGAAGGGGAAATTGGAGGCGAGTTTCCACACCTGCGTCTTTTGGCCAACTCACATACATGTTGGAAACACATGCACACATTTTACATCTTTTTGTGTTTATACACCATCATATATCATTCTGCAATCCTGCATTGTATAACGACCACAAAGCTGAACCTTGAACCTTGAAACATACTTTTGTTATCTGTGAACAATGGGAAATAATTAATATTGGGTTTGAATGAAAAACTCCCCAGCCAGAGTTTTTCATTAGTTGTTCACCTTCACGGCAGAGACACAAAAGAGGACAGCGATAGAAGATTGGAATACAGTTGCAAGCTAGAACTGAAAGTCCTGCTGTTTAGGATGCTTGATGCTTCTTTGTGTTGCGACAAATTGAAAATATTGTTTAAAACACTTGCTGTCAATCTCATCTCAGGAGGAAGAAGAAGGATCATGTGGGAGCTCGCAGCCCTTGTGCTCTTTTTTGTTTAGCAATCTAAAGATCAAAGAGATACTCCGACTTTTTATTAAATTGTGGAATCAATACGGTTTTGTCTGAGCTGCTAGAATCAGTGGGCAAACTGAAGAGCACTTCCTGCCCCCTTATGCAAATAAAACAATTGCTCCAGGCTGCCCCCTCGGTGATGTTCACAGCCAAAAGATCAGCCTGGCGATGCATGACGTAACAAGTATATACTCTACCATTTGCGGACGAGAAATACATTACATTAAAAACCTTTTCTCCCTGTTGTATATGGACTTCATATCTCAGCTTTTGTGTGGTTTACAAAAGAGATACACTTCCATACACACGGCTCAAGGCAGTTGGCTCTGTGGGAGGTTTTTGCATGTCGGTAATGGAGGCACGCGTTTATGTTTACGAGTGCCAAACCTCAATATCCAGCGCTCAGAACGGTCTGGAGGCTCAGGATAAGCTCTCTTTGCTTAAAGGCTCCTCGTGTCTTAAAGGGTAGTTTGCACTTTGGCATCTGTGCTGTTTGCAGTGGAGATGTACCAAATCATAACGTAATAAAGGTGCAGTGACAGCAATTACTTGATTTTCTCTGTGGTGAGGTATGGAGGAGCAGCCTTGCCAGCTGTGGTACGACCACTCTGCTGTCATTTTCTTATATTCTAGCAATATATTCTCATTTATGCTTGTCTCTGCATACACCAAACACAAACACAGTGGTGGAAAGTTTGATCTACATGACTGTTGTGGACAAAAGATGTTCATGATAATGTTGTTGCAATATCAATAGAACATTTATAAATTAGAAAAACAGAGACTATTGTGCTTTAACAGCGGCTGGTGAATAGTTCCTTTTCTTTTCATACTTTAACGTTACTGACAATACTTACACACTGTACACATTCTTTTGAATGCAAGACTTTTACTTATTTTGCAAAGTGGAATTATCTTTACTAAAGTAAAGGATCTGAATAGATAGAGATAGTGTATGTGACTTAACACACAAACACAATCTGCAATGATTTGATAGTCTGAATGGGGAAATGACTGCAACATCTCCTCAAGGACAAACACAGAGCCTCTTCTCACCTGTTTAATTTACTCTCAGAATGTACTTGGCAATCATGAAAGAGGAAGTGTGAGCTTTATGATTCATATCACTGAGCTACAGCTGACAGACTTAGTAAGTGACCCAATAGAAAGACAGCATGCTTGATCTGCAATCAGTACAAGATGCTTTTACCGACTGTCCCGATAAGATGAAAGTATCTGTCACTTGGTTGAATGATTTGAAAATGATGCCTAGTAGGAGCGAAGTCAGTGTCACTGTATCCTCCTCCTCCAAAACATCCTGAGTTCTTCCAGGTTCATCTGTGTCTTAACAGAGAGCCGCTCCTCACTCACACCTTCCCAGAGGGAGAACTAGTTTGGCCGAATGCTATTTCATACTCAGACCTCACATTCGGCCTCATGTAATCATTGTTTCTGGAGTGTAAAATGTTCATGGCCTTCAAGCGTAATTGGAGGACCTGCAGTTTCACAATGTCTGGAGGGAAAATGTGGGACAGAAAGAAAATATTACATTTATCAAACAGGAATTAAAGAAGTGAACATAAAAATGCAGGTTATGTTTTTAAATCTGACCAGTTGCGCTACACACATGGTCTTTAATGGTTGACATTTCAATCAGTCTGTAAATACATCTATCCATTCGTACCCATGTTTATCCGGGTCCAGGTGATGTTAGCTGCAGGCAAAGCAATGTCTCAATGTGATCTCACAGAAATACATGAAATCACCACAACCTCTTAACAGCGTTTTACGTGGGGAAGGTGGCACTACTGTATTAAAATGACTTGTCAAACAATCGAGGTTCAGGCAAAGAACCCACTTTGTTCGGGTTAGGAAAGAAAAGATCACGGTCTGGTCTCCTGGGTGAAAGTCCTGAGTTTGACCCATCCATCCATCTTTATCCATCCATGGTCTTTCATTCAAAAGTTATTCTGTTGAACCTGGTAATTCATGTGGCACCGCGATAAATTATCCTAAAAGTCTTTCTATTGGCATTGTTTCCCGTGGTGCCGGTACCTAATTTTAATGCAATACATCACATGCTAACACATACAATTTTTGTATAGTAATAATAGCATTTAGCTCAAAGCCCTGCTGTGTCTGTAGCTATAAAGAGATGCTAGCACAGCTGTAGACTCTTAGTCTTGTTAAATAGTGCCAAAATTAGAGAATATCTCAGTTTAACTTTTTTTTTCAAACTGTAATTACAGCTGTTGCAAAATTCTGAACATCAGCTAAATAAGCCTGTTGTTTGGTCAAGGCACCACATGTGGAATCATTCACATCGCTGCTGTACAGACCAGAGGGTTTTGTTTTACATTTAGTATGCTCCATGTTACCCTTTTCTTTGATTAACTTAATAATCTATTATTCAGGCACAGTTTGTGTGTGTTTGTGCTCTACAAGGACACCTGAAGAGCTGCCTTGGCAATCAAAATTAAATTGGTCCATTTCTAAACCTCGGCGCTGCTGAATAAGCAAAGTTTTTGTTCAACAGATTTCCATTTTTCAGAGCTATGCCAGTTAAAGTGGTAACATTATAGTCCAGGGACTAGTCATATCACATCTGTGTGAGAAGCTTTTCATTCCCCCAATCACCTGTCAAATACAAAAACTTAACAAAACTCATAATCCTTTAGTACATCATGAAATACTGGCAGAATAACGGTGCAGTACATTTTTGTGTCCAGGTTTCAAGGTCAGAAACTTTCCAACCCGTTGCTGAATTTGATCAAGTGAACACTGGGCAGTACAATCAGATCTTCTCTAAAGTGTTGATATGAAATGTGACACCTGTTTGCTGTGTGTCAGCTCCACTGGTGAGTAACATTTTTTAAACTGCAGGAAGTCAACAGAGCCCTCTAGGAGCAGCGGGCCTGCAGAGATCTGAGACCAGAGGGAAAAAGACTCAAGAAAGCCTTCATAAAATAGAACGCTTTGTTTTGGACTCAAACAATAAATCTGGATCTGGCCTGAACGTTTTTGTCCTGACACCTGAAGTTGAGCCGCCGAGACAGAAGTATTGACATTTTGAGACCGTCTCAGACTTTTTTCCAACTTGTTTCACTTTGATTGTTTTATACTGAAAACCAGCTGAACTGAAGAAATCAAGGTGAAGCTACGTTTATATTATAGCGTATGAACAAGCTGAACAAAGATGGTGACCATGGTAAACATTACACCTGCTAAACAGCATGTTAGCATTGTCATCGTGGGTATGCTAGCATGCTATAGTTAGCATTTGGCTGCTAACATGGCTGTAGACAGTTATTTCTTCTTCTGTGGAAATCCAGAACATTTTTTATTTTATTTATCCTAAAACAAATGAGGTGCTCATGTGAGTCAACATGCAACTATTAACATAATCCTGCTCATCGTAACATTTAGTTGAGGTCATGTCATTTCCCCTCAGGACATGTTGGAAAGAGATAAAATGGTCTGATGTACTCTTTTCCTCTATCTCTCAGAAGCCCAATCCTCAGTCATGCACAGCCTCCAGAAGCAAATCATCCACATGAACTGAGGGCTCATGGAGCAATGGCGTCCAGTCTCTAGCAGAGAGCACGACGGTTCAGAAGGAGAATTAGTGGAAGCATTGTTCTGTCACAGTTGATGAGCATGACTGGCCTAATGTGTTTTGTTCGTACAAGATGATATTCCATAATTTCAAAGTCAAGGTTTTTTTCCCCCCGTTTTGAGCAGAGATGACACATATGCTTACACGGGATTGTCTGGTATAATTACATCACTGCTAGGAGTAGCGGGTCATAACAGGGAAACAAACAAAAAAAATAGATAAATAAAACAAATAGTCACAATTTCGACTGCAGGCATGTTGAGCCCCGGCCGCGGACAGCTGGTGCGAGCTTGAGGCTCAGCGAATCCTAAGAGAAGCATTTATACTTGCTGAACTGAAAATGAACCTTTCCTGTCATTGCCTGTAGCTTCAGAGCTGTCATTCATAGTTTTGATCCTGAGAATCGATGCTTTTCTCACAGGCAGTAGTTCATTGATTTAAAAAAAAAAGAAAAAGGATCTATTTACAATCAATCACTATGCAGAATACAACTAGACCAGCAACACGTCCAGGGTGTTTCCCTGCCTGGTGCATGCTGGGAGAGGCTTCACAATAACAACGCTAAAGTGTTTAGTCACACAGCTTCCTATCATGAAAATATATAAGGAGTTGCTGAAGGTCTGCAGAGTTTAACTATAAGGCATATACAAATATAAATGTATTCTTCTTACAAAAGACAAATGAACATTACATCGTTTGCCCTTCAGAGGGAAAGTGGATAGTGTCAATACATTTTCTGTAAATCAACAATTACACATAAAGTATTCATTTGTTTTATCAAAATAATTATGTTGGTAATGATCAAGTATGATCTGTATGATCTGCAAACATGCAGCAAATTTTCACATTTGAGAAGCTGGAGTCAGTGAATATTTGGCATGTAAAATAATTAGAAAAATGTCCAAAACACCACAATTTTCCACATAAATTTGGATTCGTATTCAGTTAAGTTAAAAGATTATATTAGAGCGTTAATTTAAATGTATTTGCTGTATTTAAGAGCAAAAGTTAACTAATTACATGAGTGAATACATTTTCATAATGCCAAGGCTTCCCTGTATTAATGTCAGTCAAGTGTATAGAATTAGTCTGCAAGGTGGCTGCCTGAGACCTCGACAACACGCTATCTTAATTATAGAGACTGGATTAAAGGATTCATCTGATCCAGTGAATAAACTCTCCTCTAAATTATTCCAACGCCGTCTGAAAGCAGCACACCTCACCTCATGTGTCTAACTCCAGGAGAGAAGTTCAGAGTAGGTTTGTAAAGCAAACTAAGATAAAGACCAGTAAAGTAAAATTATTCAAATTGTAAAATAAAGTATATATATACGTTTTATTGGTAAATTTCAAGCTGTCAGTCGCTTTCTGACACCAGTATTTTCACTCATGCAGAAGCATTGTTTGGTGCTGTGCATCCCCAGCGATCACACATGCTGGTCTTCCATCTTCACACACTTGAATTAGACTGATTACATCATAGATCAATATTGTTTTGGTGCCAGAGAATGGACTGAACATAGCAGACGTCCTTCTGGGCCACGTCCAGACAAACACTCAGCTATGTTCCGGTCTTTTCCTCTCCACATCCGTCTCACCCTTTATTCATTATCTTCAATTTAACTTGTTTTTAATTTACTTTACTGACTGTGAAACTCGATTAAAATGTCTTTGAGGCAAATCTTCTACTTGCTTTCAAATCCAACAGACCTTTCTCTTTTCAAAAGCCATCTGCAAGCTAGATTAATGTAATTCAAATTCAAAGGTGTTTGTCTGTCAGGCTCTGTATTTCTTTCAAAAGGCATCGCCACAGCAGCAGCATCTGGATAGAAAGCATCAGAGACACTGCTTTATAATGACCAACCTACAGCCAAACCTGTTTTACAATATAGACCATATTTTCTCCTGCATCCTTGATTTAGTTTATGCTGTCACCTCACAGTACATAGCTGAACATACATAGTGGGATACCGGCTCTGAATTAAACTGCCATTTATTAGCACAGCCAGAACTTGTATAAAACTGATGTACACCTGTGAAGACTGTGAAACCTTTTCACAACCTTTTGCTTACTCAACGGGTTTACCAGAGGACATGGAGATACTTGCATTAATGACATTTATCATTGAGCAGACAGTTGCGGACCAGGATGCTGAATTAGCACACGGCAACCACTCTTCACCCATCATCACCATCAGTTACCGGCCCCCAAGCTTAACCCGAGGGGCTGGAAGATTGCTTGAGCTACCTGTCACTTCAATTGTGGTCAGACTAGAAGATGTGCACTTACTGAATTTGCAGCTCCCTGCCTCTGGACCGCTGTGTATGTTGGCACTCATCATTGATCCATGTCTTTACAAGGTGTAAATGGTGATCGCGTTCGACGAAAATTCACAGTATTTAAAAAAGAAAAACTTGCCACTGGGCTGGAAATAACCATATCAGTCAATAGTCCACTTGCTTAACCTCAGCTCCAGATAGTTGTTTAATCCCACGGGCCCTCTTGCAACGATTCGTATTATATCTTACGAAAAGTTCATTTTCCGTGAGTTTTCATTCAAATGACCAGCAACACGAGTGGTCAGTGCACCAGTGCAAACCCAAGGAGTGCAGAACCTGTTTAAGCAACAAAACTACTAGACCATTTTTGATCGAGACTCACCAGAATAATGGTTGTGTGTTCAAATGCTTTAAACAACTTATAACAAAGTAGCCTCTAAATCCAAAGCACAGGGAGTCGACATTGTCAAAGTGCACAAACAGTACAAAGAGTTTGCTTCGTCCTCATTTGTTTTGGCCCCATAAACTTAAAACTGCACTAATCAATATTTGTATTGATATGACGACTCCAAATGACTGCTATTGCTCAGTGAGGTGGATGTGTAAATAGGAAACAGTTTGCTGCCATGTGTGCCATAACATCTTTAGAAGCTAATAATATGCCAACAGCGTTTTGACAGCTTGTTGCACTGCCCCCACATGACCCCAAAAGTCCCAAACCTGAACCATAAAGGTGGCGGATCAAAAAATACTTCACAAAACCACATTCACAACAATTAGCTGCACAACATATTTGATTTATATCCTTCTGGTGATGGCCTTGAAACCGAAAAAGCAGAAATGTTTGCAAAACAAAAATCATATTCCACATTATTTTGTTGAAGACACATCAGCTTCAGTTACAGCAATGAATTCCTATAAAACAAGCTACACAGTTTTGATACATTTACAAGAAAGCAGGAAACACACCTGTGTTTGAGGCGGATTTTGCATGCTGCAAAATATGATGTGACATGAATGCTGATGAAATTTGATATCCAGCTGCTGTTGATCAGTGACGTCTCATTTTGAGCATGTCACACATGTCACTCAAAACAATACAATTTCCTGGCTGGAACAAATCCCTCCTTTCTTATTGGAAAAAAAACTGTCCACTACGGAGACAGCAGAACCAACGACACAAGTATTTGAAGTAAACTTCCTGCTGTCAGTCCCTCGGAATCAAAAGGCACAGTAACATTAATATCTTCTGTGGCTGTAGCATCGGCAGACCATAATGCAACACAGCCAGAAGAAGCGGTGCTCTCACAGGATAAGAACTGAAACTCTGAAGTGTAAAAACAAAAGTATTTTCTTGCATGTTGAGCTAAAACCTGTAACACACTGAAGGCGACGAGTCCGTGCACGTCCTTCATTGGAGGTTGTCACTAAAGGAGCTCCCTACAGTGAGGCCCGGCTGAGAGAAAATGGAAGTAAATTGAAACACTAAATCACAAAATAACTGAATGCACTAACATAGATTGATGGTAGAGAACAGTGTGTGCATATACAAAAGTGTGTATGAATGTATATTTATTGGGTCTCCTTCGTAAAACATTACAATCAGTAAGTGGATAGTCCTCTTGCTCTTTAACAACACAAATCTTTGTCAAATGTATTATCCCAGGCTCTTGAAATACCTGAGAGGGCTGACTCAGCATCTGCAGAAGATTCATTTACTCCATCTACTGGCTGCTTTTCAACACCATTATCCAGCTCCAGAAGTTACGTTCTCAAGGTGAAAGAAGGGGAGATCCAAAAGGCTTTTACACTAATTGGTGGCGTTACAAGTGAAGTGAGTGGGTAGTCCTCTTTCAACAGCCTCTGACGAGCCTCCTGACACAACTTCCCTCCGCAGGGCGCCAGCTGCCCGACTTTGATTGCAGCCAGAAATAAACCAGACCGTGACTGTCATGTCCTCAGTTTCCCAACGTGAACATCTTGTCTAGAAACACAGGTGGGAGGTAAGAGGCTAGAAAAATAAGTATTCAAAAAGTCACAAAACAAATTCCTCCTGTCAACACATTTCATGACAAGACAAAAACTACATATTGACTTCCCTACGCTGGCTGTGGCTTGTTAACCCCAAACTCATTGGTCCCAAGAGAAGTCATAAATCTTATGGGGGGAAAGCGGATCACAAATACTTTCGTTGTTAAACTCGTTGTAACACAGCAGGGCACTGTGGGTTTCAGCAAACGTTACTCATAAAGGAGTAATCAGTGCATTTGTAGGGGACTATTTTCAACTGCGGATTTACACGCGTGTGGCGTTCTAGTGAGTGTGACTCATCCTATCGCCAGACAAAAACACCAATATTGGACCCAGATTACTTTCAGTGACAGAATTTTGTTATTGTTTGTTTGCTTTATGTCCAATGTTTATATGTCTTTTATTCTTGCTTTCTACAATATCAGTGCATGTTAACTATATGGTTAAAATAGAGAAGTATTGCGTTTATGGCAAATAAATAAGGTTGGCCAACTAAAAACTGAAGGCTAGAGAAAGGTAATGATTAGTGTTATCAAGTCTGCAGCTCATTGATGAGTTTTTAATAGCTCTCAGGCAACAATGGCACAGAAGAATAAACTGCATCTGGCTTTGACTACACACACAGTACTTGTTAGTACCATCAGTTCATTGTTGTTGTATTTTTTTGGTCTTTTCCTGGGATTTGGTGACAATAAGAAAAATATAGATATCGAGAGGAATGGTGAGGGGTACGGGGCCTTCAGAGTTTGTGAACTTTCATTGAGACTTAATACAACTGCATAATGTTCAACCTTGCTGTGGCATGAAAGTGAAAAGCACTGATAATTGAAAGTAATGAAAATTCTCATCTTGCATAAATAGGAACTGAAATTCAAAGGCTTTTCATTGTGTGGACGAGCTCAGAAACAGCACATCTTTTTGAGCTTGGGGTTTTGACCTTCATTTGATTTATTTTTAAGATTATTAGTACAAGTGTCATCTTCCACAGAAGTATTTCTCAAAGAAAAAAGCCATTGGCAGCTTATACTGGACTCAGAGTTTGAAAATGCAGAGCTCTATAGCGTGACAGATTGTATATCTGGATTTATAGCCGAACGTGTCCGAGCCAGTACCTCATCCTGCCCGGATCTACTTTGTGATGCTCCACACCCCCTCTGTGGACTTACTGATGATATTTTGCAGGCCTGTCTCAGTGAAAGATAAATAGGATGCAGGAGGAGGGGCCCTGCTTCACATAGTGGATCATGCACACTGCTAACATGATTATTCACTAAATCATGGTGGAATGACTTTGTCAGTTCTCAAATCAACACGCATGAAAAGAAGGATCTCAGCAACAGGATGATATGGACCAGTGGAGTTAAAAAATAAACTGAAGGAAGGCTTTTGATCTGTGTGTGAGAAAACAAAAGAGATAGATAGATAGATAGATAGATAGATAGATAGATAGATAGATAGATAGATAGATAGATAGATAGATAGATAGATAGATAGATAGATAGACAGATAGATGTACGTAATTTTTACAGAATTTTAGATGTACGTAATTTTACCATGGTATGAAAAACAACAACAATTGGATAATTGTTGCCAGTAAACTACTGTTATTTGACAATACACATCTTAATCTATAGATATAGAGATAGATACATGTTTAAGTGTAAAGCCCTTTTTCATTTAGGTCTATGATGAAAGAAAAAGACGGAAACAACATGATGGATAAAAACAACAGCAACACACTGATATACACCTTCCTGTCTTTTGATGTCTTATCCAGGCTGTAGGACCAGTGGTGATTCAACTCTGTGGTAATCATTCTTGAAGCTATAGTTTGTGGTCTAAACCCGATTAAATTACAATAAAAAAGACAGCAAAGCATTTTCAGTGATCTATTGGTGACAGTTTTTGGAAACACTGACTGTTAAGTAACAATGTTGAAACAATTCCTCTTTACAGGTCTAACTGAATGGAGTGAATTGTGTTAATGAATGCATATCAGAAACAAACAAAAAACAAGGAGAAACTTTTAACTTTTTAAAAGGTGACTTTGGGTTATTTCTGCTCTGCTGGATCGTGACAGCAAAGAGGAACAGGAACATTGAAAGTGAGTAAGATGGCACGCAGTAATGCTCCGAGGCTAAAGTGAACCTGGGATGTCTTGGCTACATGCCACTTTGATTAGTTTAAATGTAAGAAATAGACCCTCCAGACGGAGACTTCTTTAAAAGCGCACATGGCTGAGAACTGCTGTAGCAAAAAAACACACACCAATTAATCTGTTTCTCTTTCTCTTTTCTTCCATCTCAAAAGCTCTAAATCCATCCCTCAAATCCAGCTTCAGATACTTCTTTGAGAGACTTTTTCCTCCTGCCACCCACAAAAAGTACAGACAGAGAGAAATAAAGTTTGTTTAGTTATTTTACCAATAGCTAGCTCTATTAAACATGTATTTATCACTTTGAGTAAACTGTTTCAGTGTTTCTTCACTCCTCAAACATGTTGTATCTTATCTCTTCGGTCACATTCATGTAATTTGACCTCGGCATAATTTCTAAAATCTTGCCCATGACCCTGTTTTTTTTTTATATTTAGGCTATGATGTGCAAGAAAACTGCAACCTGCCACAAAAGAGTAATAGCCAAATTAACTTTTTTTTAAATTCCAATATAATGCACAGGCCACATATTAGTATTTATGTGTCTTCCTCCTCCAGCCTCTTGTAGTTTTGTATCTCAGAGCCCAGGAAGCCCACAGGCAGTGCATTGATTTTCTTTTCAAGCGATGATTCTTAACAAACGTATACGTTGGCAAAGGTTCATGCTAGGTTGAAGCAGCTGTCAAAAGATAATTGGAGTTTTAGATTCAAAGGCTGTTTTAACTCCCAGAAGCCTCATTAAGACCCTAACCCTGAGCATTTGCTCTACAGTACCTTGTGTAATTCATTTGCCTTCATTCTCAAGAGAGACCCAGGTCCAACATAAATCAACCCTTTGTGTTTTTCCTTTGAAAGTTCCTCTGCGCAATCATAAGTGCAACCGAGGATCAGAGGACCAGCAGGACTCCATTCATGTTGGAGATTGTGGGGGAATGCGAGGAGATTTGGTGCTGAGATGTAAGTCAGGTAAAGCCATCGAGGTGAAGCGTCAACATGGATTCAAGTTAGAGAGAGATTATTGTATCCCAATGAGCTTTCCAATTAGAGAGTAATGGGTCGATGCTGAAAGACGTGACGATTAAATGGTCAAGTTGAATTCTCGTTAAGTAGAGCTCATTTTTCATTGGGCTATTGACATCAAAATCAGCTTTTATAATGTTACGGTCAAAATTGCAGGTACAGTGTATCAAGTAATTTGTTCTTTTCCTTTTCAATTCAATTCAATGGCTATTTTTTTTTTTTTAGAAAAGTGAACATTTTTAAGAGCTACTGCATGTTAACACAAGTCAAGATGGATGAAAAGAAGCTGTAAATTAAAAGAAGTCAAAGCATCCGATTCTACACGTCGCAAACACCCAGTTCATTGTCTTTATTGTGTTTGGTGAAGTCATATAAAAGCACAGCGCCTGGACCCAACTGGAGGTAATCATGACTTTTTATTTGCCCTGAACAATTCTTTTGTACACCAGAATTTAGGTTCATGGTCCATAATGATTATAAATGTGTTCCCAATCCACACGTGTAACTGTTTTCATTGCTTTATGTTGTGTCTTTGTTGCACATTTTGTCTCTCTGTCCTCCAGAACAGGTGAACTGTACCTACAAATATTGTCGTCCCATATTCTAACAACCTTTGCCAAAATTCCTCATCAAATCACAAATCCCTCCTTTACCAGCACTCATAAAGGGCCACACTGATGTTTTACAGAATAATATGCTACCATTGGGAGTTTATGATGGATTACACAAATATTTGCATAAGAATAATGAAGAAATAAATAAGAACAAATCATATTATTTGAATTGTGTGTCAGTTGTTAGCTGTCTATACTAGAGTTTAGCCTGCAGCTCTTTCTGCTGTTTGTTGTTTAGTTCAGAATGCATATTTGTGTAGAAGTTACACAAATGCCTTCAATTTTCCTGTTGTATCGATTGTGTCTCTGTGGAAAAAAAGTTGAAATAAATTGAAAAGAATAATTTCCTGTTATTTGTCTCAACGTGAAAGAATTCCTTGATTGCTACAGGATGATTCATGGAGCAACACTTTCACCGTAAAGAGTTTATTATTCACTCCATTACACCCAAAGCAAACGTTCAGAGCCAACGTGAACAAAGGAAGGAAATCATATTCAATGCTTGAAGTTTGTTATTTCAACTGAGACTTGGACTAATCACGGAAAACTTGTACAGCTTTTGTGGGAATAAATGAATCCGTGGCATGCAAAGCTCAGTAAAAGTAATTACTGTGTAGTAATAAATAAACTCTGACCATGAATGTGTTCACCGGCTGCCAGGTCTTTGTGTGACATTGTTTCTTCCTGCTTCTTCATGCTTTCAATACAGTGAGTCAGATCTGTTGTTCAGAAATGCAAATATTTGCTGAGTTAAAGAGGCTTATATTAGCTTTCGCTGCCTTGAATAATCTAATTGAATTATATCAAAAATATACACACTCCAGTTCCATCTAATGACAGAGCACTTTACGCACTGCTCTGCATTCTTATTTCAAGATCTCTGGAGATTAAAATGAAAACTTTGCTGTCATACATTGCCATCTATAGCAAAGCTTCTAAGTGTGGCAGCGCTGGTGGTTAAATGAGTCCTTGCTGTGTCAAATTCACTTAAATCGGATGCATTAAGGGAAAGAGATGAGAGTAAGAAAGTGCGTTTTGTTGGTGAGGCCTGAGATTAAGCTCTGTGAAGCAGATTCTCTAGAATACATTATTCAGTGGCTGTCTCACCACTTAAACTTGTACAAGGATGGGATTCATTTGACCTCAAGATAAGGTAGCAAACACAAACACACAGCCCATTTCTTTCATTTGTATTTTGCCGATTATGTTTTATCCACTGCATGGCAAGCAATGGTCGGTCCGTAGCTCGGTCCATCGGTCCTGACTGAAATATCTACTGGATGGTTTGCTATGAAATATGGTGTTGATGTCCATGCTATGATATGTTCTACACACATTCATGTCACCCTCAGTATGAACTGTAAAACTAATGGCATTCATACCAGCTAATCTTTGTGTTTATGGTTTAGTGCCTAAATGTTAGCATACAAATGTAAGGTTGTGGACATTATTTATTATTTTAAAGTGATGTATTTATGTATTTAGTCCTTCTGCCCTTACTTTCTTAATTTCTTAGAAACTGTCTAACCCTCTACGACTTCATTAACATTGGTAAATCATTCAAATTAGCATGGAAATGAACAATTTAATTGGAATTAGCATTATAGACAACAAAATTAGAATTGCAGTCTTTTGAATTAGCTCTATCAATAGAGGATCAAACTAAAATAAACTTATGCTTTTTTAATTATCAGCAACTACCATTAAATAGGGAAAATCAGCAACGTGTCTTTTGTCAAAGTGAGCATTTTAGACTGCGGTCAACTGACCAGACACTCCGATATCCGTGGTCAACTCAGCAGACACTTAATTTTTATTGCGCATATATGCTGAAATTTACTGTAAATGCATTCAAACGGCACAGATCGGGAACGAGCGAAGGACTTTTTAAAGTTAGCGGAAAGATTAACGTGAAACAACTTTTGGTTTTCTTCAGACAAATATTCGGTTTTCAAAATAAGATGTGTCGTCTGAATGTTGGATACTTTGTTGTATACTTGAAACAAAGTATACATATTGCATAATGGAAATTAGATTAAATTAATTATATTTACATTAAGTATGAGTGTCTTTATTCTTTGAATTGAGGGTTGCTGGAAAGAAGATAAATAATTAAAGACACTTCACGCACAATTGAAGTGTATTTTCCCTGTAACTCACGAGATGCAAGTAACATGTTTTGTACTTAATATGAATATAATTAATTTAATTATTATATTACCATTATGCAATACGTATACTTTGTTGGCATCTTATTTTCAAAACCGGATGTTCGTCTGTTGAAATCGGAAGTTGTCTCACGTTAATCTTTCCGCTAACTTTGCAAAGTTATCTGTGCCGTTTGAATGCGTTTACCGTGAATGTTAGCATATAGGCGCACTAAAAGTTAAGTGTCTGCTAATTTAACTGCAGTCATTTTAGCATGGTGACGTTAGCATTTAACTCAAAAACACTAATTGTGCCTAATTAGAGCTTTGCAGAGCCAATCCCTGTGACTGTAGTTGGTCCTTTATTAAGCGTAATTATTGCTTCATTCATTGTCTTCCTGTTTCCTTTTGTCTCACCTGAACTGAGGGCTTCCCTGATCAGGATGCGATGCAACCTTTACAGTCCTGCTGCAGTAAAAGGACACATCACTCTGCAGGTGGCATTTCTCTAGTATCACAAAAACAAACAAAATAATCCCACACCTTTATCTGACAATGTTCAGTCTGAACACGAAATCTCTCACAGATGCATCCCAGACATTTCACTGCACCGTTGTTGTGCTACAAGCAGCATGTTTAGTCACAGACATGGTTTCTAAATAAAGACCGGGGAAGCCGTCCCAGTTTAGACTCTGTGGGTCGAAGCAGCTTCCTCTTCTCTGAATGGGCTGCTGCCCAGAGGCAAGTCAGACTGCTGGGGCGCTGCAGGCAACAGCTAAAACTAGACATTCAAAAGCAATCCATTATCAAACTGGCAGGCTGTGGAGAGCACTCTTTCCCTTTGATTTGTATTCAAGTCTGGAATTTTGATTAGTTTTATTTTTGTCCATTTTATAGTCTGCAGAAATAGATTCAACAGTATTAATAGAGGGCCCATCATTACACAGTTATCACACGCTATAACAGCTAAACTTATTCAAATATCCCAAGGTTTAAGAAGCATGTTGGCATCAGTGTATCATGAACTATTCAGTGGCATTAGGGGTGGATAACAGATTCATATACATAACAATATTCAGCCTTTATGAAGTAGGTCAGTAATGTTTACATAACAGGGGGTTCGGCTTTATGACCAGCAGAAATCGTGTTTGGGAATATCAATGTTTTTGAGCCTTGGTTCTAAAATATTACGAACAAACCTGTTAACCACAGATTAACATCATATCCATTAAGTGCCAACTGAATGACACGACCATGGACTTGTACTGTACCTTGACCACAAACGTCTACAAGCCCCAGTTTGTGTCTCTCACGTAAAATGCAGCATTCATAAAAATAAAACATGGTACTTCTATTCCTCTACAGTTCAAAGGGAATTATTGTACTTTTTTTACTCCACAACATGTATTTGACGGCTGGAGTTATTAGTGACGTTGCAGATGAAAAGTCCCATAAACGTGATCCTCTTGTAAAATATGATGTATGGTAATAAATTAAACTACCCAACAGGATATCAAATAGTTAAATTAACTTCACCTCAACCCTCTACGCCATTGAAATGCTTACACATCAATGCATGAGCAGTAATAATAATCATACATATGTTTAGTTTTCACACTGTAGTACTACTATACTGTATATCTGGCTGTAAAAAGACATTTGAAACATATACAGTAATCCTGGAATATACAGATGTGACTGTAGATTTCATTGTTCTTTATTTTGTGTTTTGCAGTTGTGGTACTACAGCTGTACACTGCCCCTCAGAGGCTGGAAACAATACATGAAGAATCATAGCAAATGACAACAACAAGCACAAAACCTTATTTACAAATCATTTTTGTTTTAACAGAATTGCATCATTACAAGCAAAGCTAAGGATCAAATACGTTCATTAAAAACTAACAAAAGTTTTTCTATTTACACGTTAAATGTCAATACAGAAAGTACGTTAATTTAAATAATGGCAAACATCCTCAGTCCTTTTTTCAAATTTGTACATATTCAGGGTGTTTGGTCATTTCTCAGCAACGGTTATCCGGCATCTTCAATCTGAGCTTTCTGCTAATATCCTGGTGAAGTACAGAACGGCAGGCTGTGCCGTGACGTTTTGGATGTTGTAAGCGTGTCCTGTGTGAGCAGAACAGTTACATCAGCGAAACAGAAGAAGAAGCAAGTCACCATAATATAATTAAACATATTAATTCCGTCCTAATATCGCTATAATAGTCTTACCGCATGGCACCATGAAGGATTGTCCGGGATTAAAGCAGGATTCCTTGCCGTCGATGCTTACGCTCACGGAGCTCGTTAATAAGTTAAAAACCTTTAAAAACACGACGATGAAAGATTACTACAGTGATGAAACACTTCGGATGACCTGAAACAATATGGGGGCAGAACATAAGTCCTATGAGAAATGTACTGACTGTGGTGGCGCTGTGATCCACCCACAGAGGCTTCTTCATGTAGGAGCCCAGCAGAATCTTTCCATTACAGAAGGAGGCACAGTTGAGATCCACCAGGAAGCCGATAGCTCTGCCTTGATAGAAGTACCAATCAAACTGGTCTGGAGTGACCTCAGCCCCTTCTGCAATGATAGTGAACAAACAGATTCAATGACAGGTCTGGACAATAATTACTTATGTTGTATACCAGGGGTCACTAATAGGCGGACCGCGGTCCAGATCTAGACCCAGACGCCGTTGTATCCGGACCCTGGACCTAAAACCGATGGATAACTGAGAATTATTACATTTTGACGGAGCGCCTATATTTCAACCGGCGCAGCTTTTCTAGCCTTTAAGGTACTCGGTCAGTCGTCCAGGAAACAAACCGACCAATTACATGCGTTGTAAATCACATCACGTGATGCAGCTCAGTCAATCAAATATGGGTATTCTGACACGTTTCCTGACTCGAGTGAGATGTAAACACACGGGGCTGAGAGAGGAAAGAGAACGAAGGGCAGGAGAATAATCACGTGAGTCAGAGAAGTTGTTTCACATGACGTTCTCCAAAAAGAGAAAAGTGGTCAGAGAGACCAGAGTCCTTAACCAACAATGAACAGACTCTTATAGGTTCATTCTTCCCACAAACAGTTTAAAACCAGTGTGTCTCATATGTTCAGAGACTGTGATTTCACTTGATGTGTACTTTCTTTATTTGATTTAACAGTTGTTGACTACACAGAGACATTACTATTACTAGACTTCTTGAAAAAAAAAAATGTTTCTCAATCTGGACCTTTTGGAATTTGAATTGAATACCCCTGTTGTATACCTTTATATACTTGTTTCAGGTATCTATACATTCACTACAAAAACATCTTTAAGGTATCGACAACAACGGCTTCTTATAAAGACGTGTTTTCTTACTGTCGACAGGAACAGGCCAGAGACTCTTAAACCACTCGGTCAGGTTGGCCTTATCCTTCGGCTGTAAGATCAGCGGTTTGAGAGGAGGAGCACACAGATCTGATGCGGAGAGAGCAGCGGGGAAGCTCGGTGGCACCAGAACTGGAACAAAGTAAGGACAGAAGTAGAAGTTAATCAATTAAAAAAAAAAAAAGGGACAGCTGACAACGAAAACGGTGAACGATGAAACCACCAGATGGAGCCGTTTACCTGCAGACATGAGCGACAGTACATACCTCCTACCACAAGGGGGAAAGGGCTCTGTGTACATATTGCAGTCCGGCTGCCCACATCTTGAGAACAACTTTCAAATGTGACATTTTCATTTTATTTATTCAAGACTGAGCTCACACAGGCATCTCTCTCCACAGTGTCTACAGTGAACATGATATTTAGGGTTCTGCTGCTCCCACTGGTGAGTTACAACACTGTTTTTTTGAGTTGGGTTAGGTGACATTAGGTAATGTTAAAAACATACTCAAGTTGTCGTCATCCTCCTCGTACTCTTTCAGCTCAATCATGGAGGATGGCCCACTTCTGAGGAGTTTTAACCTGAAAAAAAAATAATAATACATAAATAGAACATAAGACACAACAGTTACAGACAATAACACGGAGTTAAGAGGATCAACAAAGACCTTTTCTTACCGGTTCTCTGACTGACAGTTGCTGTCCTGTGGCGTCTCATTGTTGGGGGGGCTGTTCTGTGGGCTCCCGGGTTCAACAGCATCCACACTGAGAACATCTCCATCAGTGTTTTCACTGAATATTGTACAGACGGTAGCGGTGACTTCCTCAGCAGGACGAGCAGCGACTTTACGTCTGTGCTTCTGGCCTCTTTCTCTCCTGTCGACCACAGCCGGGGTCTCCGAGACCGAAGTGAATATGTCCTTAAACGTGGCCAGAGAGCGTTTCACGGTCTTTGGAGCCGACGTTGGCTTCACTTCCAGAAGAGACACGGGAGCGCCCCCTCGTGGTTTTGGTGAGACTGCCGCCTTGCCGTTTTTGGGAGTCCCAAGTCGAGGAATTCTGCTCTGTTTGGACACTTCTTTCCTTTCCGCACGAGGTCCGGGCCCCTGCTGCTGTGAGGAGACGCTCTCCACGTCCTCACGCACCTCATCGACCTTCCACCAGTTCCCAGGCGGTTTCCTCCTCCTCCGTCTCTCCGATTCTGCCGCCCTGAGCCGCTCGCTCGGCCCTCTGGGAGAGCCGGGCGCTGGTGTGATGGACAGTTTCTCAGTAGAGACGTGATGGTATACTCTTTGAAATACTCGACCCCCTGAAAAACATCACATCTCAGTAAGTTACAGCGTTTATTGGTTAGTCTTTTTATTCACAAAACTCAAATAAAAGAAGTGTTAAAAGCTGAAAACAGATTTAAAGTACATTTTGTTGACAATACTTTCATCCTTTTACTTAAGTAGGGTTTTAAATGCAGCAGTTTTACTAGTAGTGGAGTATTGTTTTGGAGGATCTGAGTACTTCCTTACCCGAGTTAAGGCTGTGGTCTTTGCGTGAGAGGACCAGAGGGCTAGACTGTCCATCCAGGTCCAGGTCCTGGTCCTGGTCCTGGTCCTGGTCCTGGTCCTGGTCCACCTCCTCCTGCTGCTCTGCCTCAATCGCTTGTAATACTTCATAAGGTCGACTGTCTTTTGTTGTATTTTTGTTCTGTTGAGTTTTCTTTCCTTTAGCTTTAGGCGTGTTCTGAGTGGCCAGCGGTTCAGGCTGCGTCTGGTTCCTTTTCTTTAACACTCGGTCCTTCTTGGTCTTTACAGGCGACGGTGCTGCTGCGCTGGACTCTCGCTTGTGCTGCTTTGACTTCTTGAGGGTGGGCTGCTCATCTGTGAGCTTGGTTTCCTCTGTAATCTGTTGGCCGGACCACCACTGTCCAGGCGGCCTCTTTTTCCTTTTCCCAAGAACCTGATGGTCTTCAGATGAACTCCCTTCAGACACGGCTGGGATTTTGTTGCGTTTGTCCTTTTCATCGGCCACATCCTTTTCTGTTTGTGCATCACAATTCATGACTTCATCGTCTGTGGGGGCGGAATATATATGAAATACTGTACAGATGTTCAATGAGATACTTGAAATGTTTTATACTTATTTTGAATAATATTTTCAAACATTGCATTTCCAATAATTTCACTTCATTTGTAAATGTTTTTCTACTTTTTATTATTCCTATGTAAAATGTTTTTTATTGTTGTTGTTTAACTCAAACTAGCACTTTGTAAATAAAAAGAAAAATCCCCCAAAAAGTAAAGCCAACCCATGAAAAACTGCTAGTAATGAATCCAAGAGGATTTTGGTAAAATAATTTAGATTTGTGTCACAACTGTTTCTACGGCTGAAAATTAAGCTCTTAAGAGTTAAAATTTAAAAAACAAATATTCAGAATATACCAATTCATTCACTACCTAAATATAAGTAAATATTGATGTTATCTGTCAACATTTGGGGGCTATAAGAGCAGCATAAACATCTACATTAACCGATGATAATAACGAGCAGAAAGGTCAACATAAAGAGAGATTTGAACAGTCGGGGGTTCTTACCTGGAAGAGATCCGAGGTCTTCAGCGTCTGCACGCTCCTCGCTGCTCCGGCTTCGTTCCCTCTCCGCCTCGTCGTTCGTCGTCTGCTTTGAGGCGTCAGATCCTTGCGTCACTTTTCTGCCCCCCTTTAACGACTTAGCCCTGCTCGTCTTTGCATTTTCGTTCCCATCTTTTAAAGACTTCGGCCTCTTCGCGTCAGAAGACTTCTGAGCTTTTGTTTCTGTTGTGCGAGCGGGTTCTTCTTCACGCGTTTCCCCGCTGGCTCTGTCTTTCGGTGGCTCTTCTTCCTCGTCACTTTCTAAAGATGCTACCTTCCTTCGTCGTCGTTGTTTCTTTTTGTTTGGTTTCTCTTCTACCATTAAGTCGCCTGCAGGAAGATCCTCAGGACTGGACAATTCCTCCTTATCGCTTCGAGGCTCAGCCACCTTACTCGTCTTCTCTCCCCCTTTCCTCTTCTTCATTTTCTGATCGACAGTCTGACTTCCCAGTTTGTTCTTTGCCTGTTCAGATTCCTGCTGATTTAGTGCAGCTTCCTTGTCTGTTGAGCTGTCTTTGTCAGTGCTGGAGGTTCTACCCTGTCTCGGTTTTTTACTGGTGGCACTTTTACTTGGGATAGAAAACCAAAGAGGTCTGTCATCCTCCAGAATGAGGAAATCATCCTCTGGCTCAGCAGGAAGAGCGGGAACTTTCACCGGTGTCAGAGACTTCCTGGAACTAATGGAAGTAGAATTAAGAATCAGTTTTTACGTTGATGCACAAGAGACATTACTTTGTAATCATATTTCAGTGGTTTCCATTTTTCAATAGGAAAGCACCGTAGTGACTCCTATCTCAACTCACCATGCGGGTTTGGGCTGTCCAGCATCTCTAAGCTTCTTGAGAAAGGACGGCATGTCCTTTGCCACACCGGTTGACTCCACCGATGGCTGGCTGTGGACATTTTCACATTTCTTCTTCGGAGCTGTGAGTTCAGGCTCCGGTCTCACTGCTGACTCAGCGTCTGCGTTTTCTTGCCTGGAAAGAAAAAAGAAAAATCGACTGAATTAAGTTTTTCTGTTAAATAAAATTTGCTGTAATACATTTTTATTATCAACCAGTTGGGCTGCACATGCATATATGTATATTTGACACTTTTTATGACTTGATTAATCACTTTGTTGTCATTTCAATTTATAGGTATTAATATTAATGTCATTTCTAGTTTAGCTACGTTATATTATTCATCATATTATAAGTTTTAGAATTATAACTTTCTTATATTCTTATTGACATAAATATAAAGTAATAAAGTGTATTGTACAAATTGATAATATTGTGCCACAGTTAATATCTTTGTAACAACTCTTTAAGACTTCAATAACAATCAGCACATTGTACACAAATGTTACATTTTGATACCAATAAATAAATCCATATTGGCTTCAAATATCCACTATTGTTAGGTCATTAGATCGAGTGAGAGCCCAAACATGACTATAACTACACATATAAAGTCATCTCTTCTTACCGTGTTGTTTTTATTTTGTCCTCCAAATCAGCTGTTTGGGGTTTCTTCTGTGTTTTTTCTTTGCTGCAGGAAATTTTTTTATATTTATCCCAAAAGGCAAACATCAAAATAATGCGCACAGATACCAGACAAGTAAAGACCCATCATCATCATCATCATCATCATCATCATCATCACAACACAAAATGGAGCCTTTATACTGCAATGGTCACTCGTGTGTTGTATATTGCAATCCGTTAAGTACTGATGGAGCTTGCAGCAAACTGATCATTACGATGAGACTTAAAAAAGGCCCTTACCAGGATCCCTCCTCCTTGTTTTGGTGACTGGACATCTTGGGTTTGTTGAAAACAACCTTGCTTGGAGGAGACTCCCAGTCAGAGTCATCTCTGGAGGAAATGACAATTGTTGAAAGAAATGTTCTGTAAATTAACTTGTGAAAACACACTGGATCCGGGTGTTAGTAAATATTAATGTTGACACTAGAATCCTACACTCCGTACAAACAACTTATTTTCTACATGAAATGCATTAATAATCGCTTACTCCTCTGGGCCGTGCCCATTGCACTGGGGATCCTGGAGGAGCAGAGGCTCCGTCTTTGCCTCTTCTTTCCCTTCATCTTCACAGGCGAAGAGAATTGGGGATACAACTTGGTCTTTCTTAAAGTCCAGCTCTTCAACGACCATATTCTCTTCAATAGGGCTGGATGTCTTCACTGGCATATGTGCTTTGAATGGGACGTCCAGATCTGCAACAGAAAAAGTATCATCCTTTAACAAGAAGAACATTTAATATGGGTGAATTTGGAAAAACAAATCTGGGTTTAATTCTCTTACCAATGTCTAGTTTAGGACTGGATGACGATGCAGGATGCAGTGCATCTACTTTAGGATGCTAAAGAATTACAAAACATACTTAGAAAAATGGTTTAATTACTGGCTCATCAGCCCATTCCTGTGTGACGACATAACAGCAGTGAACAGCTGCTTATCAGTGAAAGAACTACAGTCACTTGCTGACTGTTCATTACCATTTGGCCTCTTGGAAGTGTTTCTGTTAGGTGCCCTTCCTGTGGGACTGGTGAAGCCTCTCTCTCACACTGGTTTGACTCAATGTCAAAGGTCTGGAGCAGAGTAGATGGGGGTAGCAGGTCATCATTAACATGTGAGGATGAATCTGAAAAGAACAGATAAGTGGACATAAATGAAAATGCAAAAAAAAAAAAAACGGCAGAATATTTTTTTTAAACAAATACAGACTCAACTCACCCAAATCATCAAACATCTTATCAATGTCTCCCAATGTCAGTGTTCCCATCCATTGTTTCGATGGACTGAAAACACAAAGATCAGGTTAATATGGTCGCTGAAAGAGCAAAACTCCAATACAACTGAATACCATTCAATCGACAATACACAAGGTATTTCAAAACACACAAAAAAGGCAGATGTAAGAGAAAGACATACAACATATAACAACATGAACATATACTTTATTTGTGACAAATGGTGATGATTTGTGAGATTTCACCCAGGAAAAGTAATGAATGCATAAATACATTATTCCATTATCCATCCATTAAAGATACATACGTACCTTTCCTTGTTTGTGAGATAGCAGAGTTTCCTCTTTGGTCTCCTCTGTGAACAGAAAACATATAGAGGTTACAAGCAACTATTGTAATTAAATTACTTTGTAAATTAGGGGGGAAAAAGATTATGTTACCAGCTAACAACATACCTTAATATCACCTAATATCAACAGCCACTGACCTTATAACTACGCTACATAGGATGGACAAAATATTAAATCATTAACCATTAACTATAAGCTTCATGAAGTTCGGAAATACGTTAACTAACTTAACTTATAATTGATGTCTGTTGCATTGATTTTAACTAACATTAGCTAACGGTTACCATAACGTTGTTTGTACTGAGTGTAACGTTACAGCCGCTTCCTCCCTTAGTTGTCATTAAAGTTACATGTTTGTTCAGCCTTCCTTCCTCAACAGCTCAACAGAATATAGAAACACAAAAAGACCCGGACTTACCAAGGTAGGGTACTTTGTCTCCATTTAAGTTAACTAACGCTGGCTAAGTCTATCTTTTTAAGGCAGCGTTATACGACTGTTTCCGACAGCAAAACCTAGGTGATGCTAACGGTTAGCTTAGCTAGCTATCATGTTGTTTTTAATAACTGCTTCAACTCGGTTAGCGTTAAATTAGGTCCCGGGATGCATTTGTTTGAATCCACGCTCTAAAAGTCAAGCTTCGACTGAAAAGATATCATCATGCAAACGCTGGCGAGCCCGCTGTGTCGCCCATTTGATAACCAACGTTAGCGTTAGCAAAACAATGGCGCTGTTGACAATTTGTAATTAACCCGCGCACTGTGAAAGGCTCTGAACATTTAGCCCTGAGTTGGGCCTCTCAGGCAGCACTTTGCCATTTATGTAACTGTTAGATGCCAATCTGAAGTATGTGCTTTGGAACCTTAAAAGGAACTTGAGTATAGTACAAGTATAAAATAAGATGAACTCTCTGGCAGTGAATATAGTTTGTTGCTGGTGGACTAATACGTGTTGCCTTAAAGACAATGCTCAGAGAGATAATATATCAGGATGTCCTTCTTCTACATTTTATTTTCCGGCAGACTGAACCGGACTTTACGTTGCTGCCCTCTACAGGTTAGTCATTGTTAAATCTGACCAAAGATTGATTTCATGTCATGTCAACGGCTAAACCCTCGAGGAGATGTCCAACAATGATATGACAAAATGTATAACTCTGTAATTTATATTTTGAAAAAATATTTAACCCTAAAGATAATAGAGGATAGTGGTAAATTCTAATGATATTTGATCATGTCTGTGATGTTAAGCTGTTGGAGTTGTGATATTCTTGTTCATCTTCCACATTATGATATAAGAGCCCACCTGAATTATTAAAACTGTTGATATTGCACATGATACACCACATACTTTATTCCAAGTAAATTTGTCAAAATGAGAAAACCATAATGAGCATTGGCATATAAATTGACATTAATAAGCTGTTGAAAATGATGTGAAATGTATAAAACACAGTCTATAGTGTACAGTGGATGATTACTATTTTGTTCCGTTTTGTGTAGTGTTAAAATAGTTTCCTTATCAGAGCCTAATGAGTTATCAATCAATATGTTAGAAAAGAGCCATAAAAGATTCAAGGATCAGTCAGCCACATTTTATTTTATATTTTATATTATACTGTATGCAATCAGAATTTTACATTTATCAACATTTTCAATATATAACATTTGTTCTCATGATTGTCAACAATTTAATTCCAAACTTTGGCACAACTCTTTTCTATCATACATGACATAAACTGAACATTTTTAGCGAAATATCTTTTTCTGCTTTCCAGCAATCTCCGTTGGTTCCATGGCTTCGGGACTGACGTCCGTGTAGAGCGGCTGTCTGATGTGTTTCCAAACCACCAAAATAATCCGAAAGGCAAACAGCACAGAGGCTACAGCCAGCAGCACAACTAAGAGAAGACAATCCAGTTAGTACAACTTTTTAACAGATGTTTGCGGACAGATGCATTTTTGTACAGCAGTTAGCATTCTACTCTTTCATCTGACACTGGAGGTAAAAAAGTTGTACCACTGTTTCAAATGTGCTCTAATTAAATTGGCTTTACTGTGGAATAATTTACTCAAAAATCACAATACGTAATGCTTTAATATAGGGGCTTAATTATGCTCATCAATATTGTCTATATTTAGTCTGATTACTTTCTACCTGTAAGGAGATAAGTGGAATGACTTTTTGTTGATGTGACGTGGACAGCTGATTGTAGAGATTCTCATTTGTCACATATTATTTAGATGGAGTCTCACCAATGAAGATGCCATTACGGCTGGGCGATTTAGCATCATAGTTCTTGTCCAGGTTTCCGCACAGCGCCCAGATCACAACCGGGTAGATGATGAGGATGTACCGCACGTGTTTGTCAAGGACGGAGTTTTCCAAAACAAACCTGTGAAACACGCAGCACAAACACGCTTGCTTCAGAATCTCACTGATGATTTTACGCAGTACTTCTCTCATAAGTATTTTCCAAGTACAGAGCAATCACCACACGAGCAGCACGACAGCCAAAACAGAGTACGAGATGGTTGCAGCATCCGCTGGGGACATCTGTACAACATAAGTCAGTACAATGCTCAGGTTGATTAGTGTAGCAATGGTTGTCCACGTTGTGTATATCATCACACCATTCTGCACCTGCAAAGGAAGTATTATAGAGGTTATGTTTAGTTAAGCATAACTGTGCTCACGCATCATACACTTAAACTAAAATATTTTAACTACATGAGATCCAAATGCTGCATATTTGTCATACTAACCAGCACACGGAGGAGCCACAGGTCTGCCTTGTGGTATTTCTTCAGCCAGGCTCCATAAACATGAAGTCCATGGCAGGTGAAGCATATCATGGAGTAGTTTGTGCAGACGACCAGGAAGAGAAAAACCAGAGCAGCGATCATCACTCTTAAGTGAGACAGCAGAAAAAACACATTTAATTATGGAATTAAATAACACAGATTAAATTAGGTTGCTAAATTTACAAAGAACAATCAAAGGAGCCTTTGGAGACTCTTACCCTCGGTCCCAAACAATCAGCCAGCCAATGTTGAAACACAGATTGAGGCACCAGCTAACAAAGAATCCATAAGGCAAGACTGCAGGGCTGCAGTAAACATAGCCATAACCATTCCTACAAGAAAAAAGTCTGTAAGTTAGCAAAAATGTCCACAGAACAGCGGTTGTCAATCTTGGCAACTATTCTTTCCTGATACTTCCTAAATGTGTCACATATCTGGGATCCTAATAAACAAAGGGATTACAAAGATATGTGAAGATTTGCACATCCTAAACAAGAGAATTAAAAAAGTTGTCCCGAACTTTCTGCAAAGTCCTGTGACGATGTAGATAATCATTGCTGTCAGCCAGACGTAGATAACGCTCCAGATGTTAAAAGTCCATCCTGAAGGTGTGATCTGGGTGTCAAACACTGCAGACACATTGGCTGTGGTGGTATCATAAGGACCTATAGGGAGGAAAAGCAAATAACGAGTGAGAAAGGAGAGGAATGTAACATGTTAAACTAATATTTGTGATTTCTCTAAACCCTTTCAAGGCCCATTCACAGTCTGAAAGTTAAACTAAAAACAATGTTAACAAAGCTTTGACTTACCAATTCCAACTACAGACAGCCCATTGAACACCAAACTTATTGCATAGCCGACAACAGACACCACTATCGCGGCAAGACGTCCAGGATTATGTTTTCCCATCGTGGTCTACTGTGATAACTGAAAGTTATTCAAAAATAGAAACAAATGAAAAATGAAAGAATACCGATGGATGTATATGAAGGTTACGTTTACAGATTAAATCTTTGGTACATTTAGTACATTGAAGTGTTTTGAACTGAATGAGCAAATAGTGTTTGCCCAAAGAAATCTATCTGTGAAGAAGATCTGTAATCACTTCTAAGTTCATCCACGATAACCTGCATTTGAACCTGACCTCGAACCTTGACAAGTGATACTAATCACTCACCTTATTCAGAGGCCATTCAAACAATTACATCAAGTTGTATCATTCTCATAAATCACCCGTTTTTGAAGGTTGCCACCATAAAAAACAAGTCCGTCAAGATAATAGTTTTTAAAAAAAATCCAATTTCTAGGACTGTAATAGACTGAAAATCAAGTTTATAACAATTTATCTAACTTCAGGAAGGTCCACGTGCCACCGCTGCACACCGAGCTTCCTCCAGGATCATAAAACATTGGCAGCAAAACAAAAAGAGTGTCCACATGAAGACTGAAGACTCAACAACATCAAACAAGACATACCTTTCTTTGGACCCTCTCGTCAAGAACCAGAGTGTGAAGAGAGTAACAGGGGCCGCCTCTTTTATAGAATAGCTCGTTGTGTAAGTAAGAGGTTTACAACCATCACGTGCATCCCTTATCTTATATACATTTCTGTCACATAGTGCAGTGAGTAATAAAAGATTAATAAAAAAACAGTTAGAAGCAATAATTGTGTAATGCATTTCATATGGATAACCTCAGAATGACTGGCAATGTATATACTTTGTGTCCGCTATTTTTTAATTGAAAATTAAACATTTTATAAACATATTTGTCATATTTGAAAAGGCCTAAAAAAAAAAAATAGTCACCCTAGAAATAGAGAATTAAAACTGTGAAAGTCAAGCTTTGTTTTCAGATGAAATTGGATGTACTGTATCTGGCAGAGCTTGAAATTAGACAACGAGCAGTAGTACAGGAAGCATCATAAACTTAACGATTCAGTAAACACTCCAGGCAAAACCCTGAACGCCCCCTGACATCCAGCCAGAAGGCCAATTGTTGGGTGTTCTTGTACCGTTGTTTTGTCACGGAAAACCAGCAGTTTGCACTGTTTATATGCAGTGCCATTTGAGCTTAGCTTTGTGTGTTTTTATCATTAATATTTATGTTGTTTTCAGTCCTCACAAGTCTGTGTATTGCTGTATTGTTTTTCTTCTGCAAAGCACTTGCTATACTTGCTCGTTCCATGTTAATAAACTTACTTCCTAGTATGTTCTGATTCATGTGTTTTCAGTCTGATCTACTTCAAGCTGGAGACAGCGTTTTAACAGAGAGCCATTCAGTATATAGACACACGAATATGAGAACAAGCTCGTGTTATAGAGGAGTTCAATGAAGAGTTGTTTAGCCTGGCAAGTACAATTGAATGAGGAGACAAATGTAATGAATCAAATGAGCAAAGCAGAGAGGAGGAAGTAGGATGTGTAGCACATACAAACTTTACTTCTTAGCCAGGCATGTACAGTATAATTACATTGAAATATATAACAGTTACAAATACAGCGGTTATAAATTATCATTAATGATCCTTTCTTACTTAGGTTTTCTTCATGTTGGCATTGGCCTTGTGTATCTTAAGTGACCTACCAGGGACATTATTGCACAATTGATTTAAACAGTTACCGTATTTATCTCTTATATACCGCAAATTATTCCACAAAAGCATAAAATTTAAGGAAAGTAACATTTATTTTTAAAAGTATACAAATTAAAAGTCTAAGCGCATTTACAAAAGCAACTCATTTGTATGAAAAATACAGCTGTCATTACAACTCAGTGCAGTTTGAGTAAACAATATATTTAAAGCTGAGTACATGAGACGACTCATTGGACCTCATCATCATTAAATTTACTTATTTTAGTAAAGCTTATTTTGAGAAGCTGCATCACGTGGAAGCAGTGTCTCACACGCAAAACAGTCATACATTTCATAATATCAAAATAATTTAGAAATACATCTCATTCCGAAGCACCACTGTGTGGTAACAGAAAGGTTTATCATAAAAGTATATATTACACATTGTTATTTAAATATCTTGCTCTGATTCTCAGCGATCTCCATCGGAGACATGCTGTCTGGGCTGAGATCTTCGTAAAATGGCTTTTTGATGTGCTTCCAGGTGACCAAAACTGCCCGTGCAGCACACATGGTACAGGCTGCAGCCAAGAGTACAGCTGTAGTGGAAAGAAAATATCAGAGGGAAGCATTAGTGTGCATAATGTCTGTCCCCTGCAGTCGGTTTGATTCCTTTATGTATGTTTAAAAAAAAAAATCAATCACAGGTTATTGCAATATTTGTGGAATAGTGACTGTATAAATACATAAAACATCCAGGGGATGTAATTGAGATTGATTAAGATGTTTTTAAAAGTTACTCACTTGTGAAGATGTTATTGCGACTAGGATTTGCAGCATCGTTGTTTTTCGTGAACACCCCCGTCACCGCCCAGACCACAAAGGGGTAAATGGTCACAATGTACCTCACATGTTTGTCGAGGACAAAGTTTTCGAGGTAAAACCTGCGAGAAATACAACACATTTGCTCATTATGCGGTTTTTTTTCTATTTTTATGGAAATTAATGCTGAGTTTTCTACTTCGCACGTACCACACAACCAACAATACAGTCAAAATCGAGAGTGAGACGGTGGCGGCGTCTGCCGGGGACATGTTTGCATCATAAGTCAGCACGATGGCCAGGTTGACGAGGGATGCAATGGTTGTCCATGTTGCATATATGGCAATACCATTCTGAACCTGTAGTAGAGACAACAGAAAAAGACTTAGCTGCAGAGACACGTGCAGAGTTGACACAGAAGATGTTTCCGCAGGTAAACGGGTAAACATAAGCTTGCGATTGAGCCGGCATGCAGTACTGACCAACACACGCTGAAGCCACAGGTCGACTTTGTGGTACTTGCTGAGCCAGGCTCCATAGTTGTGGAGACCGTAGCAGCAGAAGAATATCATGGTGTAGTTAGTCAAGGTGATTACGATGAGGAAAGCCAGTGCAGCAGGCATCGACCTTTAGGGATGAAAACGTATATAATCGATTTATTTTATCTCAGTGGTTATGTCTGCACACATCATAAATGTGTCTCCTAGGGTCTCATCATCTGTAGGAACAATATTCTTTAACTTTATCTCTCAACTTGTACTAATAAAACACTTCGATCTGTCAGCCAAAGCTGTTTTCTTGCACGCTGGGATGTTTATGTTTTGTCTGTTTTATTTATTAAGAAGGGACAATGGGGAGGTCATCATCACGTGCCAGATTTAGCCACACAGCCACATTTTTAACCGCAGGCCCTGGCAGCTTGATGACACACATACAAAGGCATGCATGAGCACAGACCCAAAGCCATTAGCACAATTCAAAGCACACTAGCACAGACAAAAGCTCATAAGCACAAAGGCACTTTAAAACTGATATTTCCACTTCTCTAGATTATGACAGCATAAGGCTTGAACATTCCCTTGAGCCTGAACAGCAATTAACATTTTTCATTAAAGAATGTGCTTCAAACAATTATTATTATTATTTCTCAAGACTATGAAATAAATTACAGATTGATTTCAGCTGAAGTAAATAAAGAAAAGGTCCCATCTTACTTTCTGTCCCACAGGAACAGCCATGCAGTATTGAGTCCCAGATTCAAGCACCAAACCGCAAAAAATCCATGTGGCAAAACAGCCGGGCTGCAGTAGACGTAACCGTATGCATTCCTAAAGAAAGACAAATTACAGAGAGGTAAACGTTTGCGTCAGCATACCAGATACTAGATAGGACACAAAGACAACCGGGGAAAAAAATACATTTAGGCTAATTCTTACTTTCTAAAGATGCCGGAGAGGACGTACGCCAACACTAAAGCCAGGAAGATGTAAATGATCGACCAGATGGCAAAGGTCCATCCTGCTGGTGTGATCTGGGTTACAAACTCATTTGAAATGTTAGCGGTACTCTCCAAAAATGGATCTGTGGGACACAAATTTAAAAAAAGATACATATGTAATAGATGCAAGGCTGGTATGAAAGTTATTTTGACACGCTTGAAAGGTCAAAGGATCCAACATTATTTCTTCAGTTTTATATTAAATTACTAAATATCAAATCACAAAATAATGCATATAAGTAGAGCATTAAAACGTACATGTTCCCGCCGCTGCCAGAGCACTGAACACCATAGTGATGATGAAGAAGAGCAATGCCAGCACTATGGCAATCAGCCGGATAATGTTGTGTTTTGACATTGTGGGAAAGTGATCTAAAAACATACATCATGAATTAAAACACAGTATAAAGTAAAAGATGACAAGTTTGTTAAGCAGCGTTGAACAATGTGTAGATAATTCATTCTTTAAATCAGCTGAATGAAGAAGCTCTTAGACTTACCGTTTAATGTGCCGTCTTGAAGGGAAGCGGGTGGAACACAAACACTGCTGTCAAGGAGTGGCTTTTGTTAGCGTGAAAAAAAGCCGGTTGTGCAACAGCCAGGGTTTTGTAACCTGTGTGCACGTGTACCTGTTTGACACTTACGTAGTCAGTGTTAGCAGACTTTCTCCTTGCGTCCTTTGTTTTCAAATGATGAATCAAAGACATGATAAAAATAAACCAGCCTATTAAATGATTCTCTGTTTCATAACTGAACTTTGTGCCAGGAGTCATGTTTGGTAACAGGTCTATTTCACCCAATCAAATGTGTTCGTGACCCAGCAGGTGCTCTGTTATGAACAGACTGCATCAGGTATTTGATTACCCGAAATGACCTCTTATAATGAAATTGTATATTTTTGGTATATTTTCAAGAGGGGAAAGTATTAACTATCCTCAAGTCTGTATTTAAGTTACATTATGAAGTACTTGTATACTTTACTTGAGTATTTCTCAGAGGGAAATAATGTATTTTTTACAAACAAAAACCCACGACGGCCTCATTCAGTAGAATATACATTGTTATTGTTAAAAGTAAAATAACCTACTCTTTACTCAGCCCCAGCATTTAAATTCATCTTAAAGGCTCAGATCAAAGAATATAAGACCTATGATTTAACTCTCTCTCTCTCTAAGGGGTCATCGTTCACCTGTTTAGTAACAGCGATTTATCACCTCATCGAAGCAGCAGGTGGGACCAGAGTGTGTTCTTTTATGATTATGAATGAGTGAGTTATGAAATGATGACTTGTTTTTGCTATTAGAAAAGTTATCTAACTGAATTACATCTTACCTGAATTACTTACATTTACTTCACTAATTTAATTTTGTCTATTAGTATTTGGCCATTTCGATTTGAAAATATATATGTCTTTCTTTCTCATCCATATATTTCAACAACCTGTGAAGCTAAAGAACCAGTTTACTGTGTTGACCCTCAAAGCAAACACGTTTACTACAACAACAAGAGAGCACTACTAACTTTTCCCATTTTTATTCTTGATAATGTACACAACATGTCGGGTATGTTTTTCACTGTTTGATAAAAAAAAATGTTAACGTTGGAAAAGGTTGGTGTTGACTAACTATGTAGGCTTCCCACAGCAGACTGAAAAAACACAACGTCAAACATGAAACATTTCACTTCAAACTACTTTGGGAACCCACAACAGTCTATGCAAACATGAACACATGGCCAAAACATGTTTTGGTAATTATTTACAGTCTTTTCAGTTCCATCAGTCTTTCAGTGTCCTAGAACCTGGACCCCGGCAGCGTCCTCGGAGCCTCTCCCCGCCGTGCCTGCGGACAGTACCGGCGTGTGTGAGCGTGGTCCCCGGTGGCTTCACAGATGGGACAGGTGTAGTTCCAGAGGATGGGGCAGATGACTTTCCCGTCGTCCGATTTCAGCCTGTGAGACCGGTACACCCTCGCAGACTCCCCGTTCTGCTTGCAGAAGCGACAGTAGCCCGAGGAGGTCCCGTTGCAGCTGGTGTCCGAGAGGCCGGAGAGGCTGCTGACCGAACTAGTCTCTATTGAGTTTCTGCAGCTCTCCCGCCGAGAGGTTTGGATGTGGCTCCAAGGTGCCGGTTCTTCTGCTTCTTTCTTTGGGTCCTCGGGGTCTCCGTGGCCCCCCTTGCGATTGTCGCACAGCCTCTCCAGCAGTCTGCCCAGGTTCATGTAGTCATGCCACATGTCGAAGCAGTCCCCGGCAGAGACGAGCGAGCTCTGGACCACGACCTGTCGTTGCATTGTTGTCATTTTTTTTTAAAGAAAAAAATATTCGCAGTGTTTGTGCGTGTGTTGGAGAGTCTCATATTTGTAGGCGTGAGGGGCTTTAAAGTGCAACAATGTTTGGATTCAATAGTCTGCAGACAGATCGATGACAGGTGTCTGGAGAAGAAGAAGAAACACAACTGTTGTGCAGTTTCGAGGGTTTTCTTTCATCTCAGAAACCTGTACATGTAGGCTGTATGCTCGTCATGACGCCTTATTACGACCCAGATGGAAATTTATCAGAAAATAGAACCTAAGCAGAGGTTTGTCTGTGTGTTTTGTTCAAACACACAGACAAACACTAACATGAACACATAGAGGAGTGACAATAACAAAATATTATATTATAATAATATAATTTAATATATTATATATATATATAATATTATTTAATAAAATTATTTATGGATGATGTTCGTATCAACTCTTACGTCTCTTAAATTATGACATAGTAATAGACAATATTGTGGTTTTATGATCTGTGTGTGTGTGCGTGTGGCGAGTGTGTGTGTGTGGGGGGTGCACCTGTTGTGCTAAAGTGCTAAAGGGTCAGACAGAGTTAATGGATTATTTGACTCTGATTGTCCGCAATAATCACCTTCAAAAAGCAAAGTCAGATCTTATCCTCCGCACACGCGCGCGCACACACCTACACACACACACACACACACACACACACACACACACACACACACACACACACATCGTCAAATACAAATATACTGTCTGTGAAATGTGAATTCATGTGTATAGGCCTAACTTAAAGTGTGCAGAAATAAAACACATACTGCAATACTACTAATAATAATGATAATAATGATCATGATGAACATATTAAATATAAGAAAGAAACTGTAGCTTTTATGTATGGACATTTCAATGGAAATTAGTTGCCTGCTATTTATCTGATGATTTTGTGTGCTCATATTCCTTTGTGTTTTTGCTTTGCTCTTGTATCATCTCCTCATAACCTATATCCCTTTACCGGGAACAAGTGGGGAAGATATACATTATTACATTATTTGTCTTACTTTTTTTCCTGTTCTACGTTATTCTTATCATATCTCTATAATGTGTAGTGAATATGTTTGGACATTTATTTCAAGATTAGCCTACAATGAATGTAATGAAAAAGGGGGGTATTACGACGAGATTCATGATTATTATGATGCTTGTTGTGTCTGTTTGTCACCGCTGTCTCCTATAAATGTGTGTGCTGCTGCTGGTTGTGTTCGTGTCAGCGTCTGCCACATGATGTGTTCTGTTATTGTCTTGAGTAGCTAAACAGACGAGCCACGCCTCCACCTGATGAGCGCTGGCGCCGGGCGCGTGTTTGGCGCACTTCAAAACTGTATCTTTGTTAAAGGTTCATGCAACTTTCACAACACCTGCACTGCACTTAGTCTGCTCGTTCGTACAACTGAGGGGCCGACGGATGCACCCCTACTCATTGAAGTTGTCCTTTTTGAATGCTTGTCTTCAGCTTCGTTTAATCACTGCACAGGTCGTTTATGTTGCTGCGTGCTGTCCGTATAGGCCTGTTTCCACTGCGGTTGTTCGTTGAAATAAAGTCTGAACCCAGCGCAGTGTTGCTATACAGTAAAATATGCATTGTGTCTGTTAACTTTATTACACATTTAAAACAACACTACAGCATATTTCATTTTGAAAGGAAGAAGCTGGTTCTCTAGCCTTTTACACAACAGAAGCGTCGCGTGGGTGGGGCGGAGTGTAAATAAGTGCGGGGGAATTGTTAGGGGGGGTTGGGGTTTGTTATCACGCATGCGCACTATCACACCGGCGACGGCTGTACGAACGGTGGCCTAGCGAATAACAAGGGGATTACAGAGCCCATTTTGACAGGTCATTTAAAAATACTTACTTATATTTATTAGTATATGTGTGATAACGCTTTGTAATGAGAAGCGAATTTGATTCTTAATGTCGGCAACATTTGAAAAACATAGGGCTGTCGCGTGAGCTAACGTAACGTTTCAAAGCTAACGCTAGCTAACTCAGCTAGCCACTGTCAGCCAGCTAGCGTTAGTTTTCGGTAGTCGATGGTGCTAACAACGGCTATGACATTAGCTAACGCTAGCTGACAAAGTGTATCCCCCCGTGTACCTATTCTTCGTTAATTTAATATTGTTTTGGTTTTGCTGATTTGTGGATCGATAAGGGGAATCATCACATCAGAGCAATAGATAATGATATGTTTTGTTGTTTATTAATCACGCCATTTCGGGTCACATAAAGCTAACCAGCTAGCTAGCTAGTATCCTTAGATGCCCCAATGTGTTGAACTGTGCTGAGGGGCTGTTGCCCTATTTAGCTATGCAAACTACAGTTACCGTATACATATGGCAATTTTACTTGAGTTAGTCATTGTTTTGGTAATCCTTAATTGACCTACTTACAGCTAACTCTAATATACTTTGACTAAAGAAATATACAGACATGTATGCATTGTTATACAATTGTTGGTGTACAATAGGATTTTGTCATTTGTCGATATTCAGTTCCAGATTGGGAAGTTAAACGTTTTTCTCCAAATCTTATTATATAAGTCTGTCTATATAACATTTATTTCTGTATCTCTCTAGGCTTCACAATGAGTCAGGGTAAGGACAATGCACGACTTAAAAGCTACAAGAACAAGTCCCTTAACACAGATGAAATGAGAAGAAGGAGGGAGGAGGAAGGCCTACAGCTTCGCAAACAGAAGAAGGATGAACAGGTGAGCAAAGTGTGGAGGAAGTCATTTAGACCTCCTCAGCAGAGGATGAGTTTTAATATGTATTATTATGGAGGTAGAATTGTTCTCCAGGTAGAATTTAAACAACCTTAGTGATTATAAAATTCTGTCCTGCCAGTATTGTTAATGTCAGTGAGGAAACTTGAATCCATGCTGTCTTCCTCACGATATAACAATGAAGAGGAAATGTGCTTAAAATGACCAAAATAAGTTATTTAACTATGATTCTATTGTAGCTCTTTAAGAGGAGGAATGTTGCCACAGTGGAGGATGATGGCCTCCCAGAGGACGATGGGATGGCTGATAGCGGCTACCTGGAGTCCCAGGCTAACAACATGGACCCACTCACGGTAAGACGAGAATCAAAAATAATCCTGCTAACCATCTACATGAGGTGCCATCATGCACAGCACGTATGAAGTCATATACCAGCATTTCTTCTGTGTTGATCAAATTTCCATCTCCGTGCTGTACAGGGTGGGGTGATCTCTGAAGACATGACTCAAATGATCTTCTCCAGTACTCCTGAGCAGCAGCTAATAGGCACTCAGCGCTTTAGGAAGCTCCTTTCTAAAGGTAAACTTGCCATAATTCCTCATGGATACTTCATTGTTACGAGAGCTGGATGACAATTGAAAGCCTTCTACATGGGGAATTATACATTGTTTTATGCATACATTGTATGAAGTAGGAAATCGGTTACACGGGCAGTTTTCTTCAGCAACATTAATAAATTGAAGTTGACTGTAAAAGGACAATTTTATCATAATTTGGAATACTTGAGTAAATGTTTTAATCTATTGATATAACGATAATGTTATGATAAGTATTGCTATATTAATATTTGTCATATTGTCCACATCTACTCTATGTCTCACTTAGAACCCAACCCACCCATTGATGAAGTCATTGCCACTCCAGGTGTGGTGGAGCGCTTTGTTGAGTTCCTGAAAAGGAGAGAAAACTGCACATTGCAGGTACATTTCCTCAGAATATCTTAGTAAAGATACTTTTTTTCCCCCCATTCACGCTCACATTCACACCCACGGGCAATTTAGAGTCATCAATTAACCTAAGCTGCATGTCTTTTGACTGTGGGAGGAAGCCGAAGAACCCGGAGGGAACCCACGCTGACACAGCGAGAACATGTAAACGCCACACAAGAAGGGCCTCTCTTGCTGTGAGGCGACAGTGCAGCCCACTGAGTAATCAATGTATGATAAATATTATATATTTTGACTGTTGTTTCAGTTTGAGGCTGCATGGGTGTTGACCAACATTGCATCAGGTACCTCCCATCAGACCCGGGTGGTAATCCAGGCAGGAGCTGTGCCCATTTTCATAGAGATGCTCACTTCGGATTTCGAAGACGTACAGGAACAGGTATGGAGAATTTAGACATACCGGTGTTTTTTCTTCTAAACACTTCCCACTGACTTCTCTTATTTAGTTTCTCCATTACAACTTACTGATGTTTATAACAACATATATTAATTTAACCAGAGAAAACATAATCCTGCCATTGAATACTGTACATTTTAATTTAGTTTATTGACTGACCTGAATAATTGCTTTGCCCCTCAGGCAGTGTGGGCCTTGGGAAACATAGCAGGAGATAGCACAGAATGCAGAGACTTTGTCATAGACTGCAACATTCTGCCTTCCCTGGTGCAGTAAGTAACAACTCAATGTCACGTCGTCTTCCTGCTAGATCTTGTTATTACTCTAGAAGATACAGAGTAACTTTGATCCCGTATCCTCAGTAAAACATGTTCCTTTTGGCAGATTATTGGCCAAACAGAATCGTCTAACCATGATGAGGAACGCAGTGTGGGCGCTTTCAAACCTGTGCAGAGGAAAGAACCCACCTCCGGACTTTACGAAGGTAATTTGCCAAGATATATATGTTGCTATGGCAACAGCACACCTCTCACATCATATCTCACTTTTCAAGGTCACGTGCTGTATGGAGTTGCTTATGTCTATCTGTAAAACAGTCATTCATATTAAACTTAACACCAGCATGTACTCTCTCCCCCCCCCCCAGGTGTCCCCGTGTCTCAGTGTGCTGTCCTGGCTGCTGTTCGTCAATGACACAGACATCCTGGCTGATGCATGCTGGGCACTCTCCTACTTATCTGATGGCCCCAATGACAAAATCCAGGCTGTTATTGACTCAGGAGTCTGTCGCAGGCTGGTGGAGTTACTGATGTAAGGCTTTAAGCACATACTGTATACTTGTGATTATAAAAGATTACACAACTCAGATGTGAATTGTTGGAGAGAGAGAGAGAGAGAGAGAGAGAGAGAGAGAGAGAGAGACACAGACATCTGATCATACGTTACAATTCTGTTTTGTTCCAGGCACTCAGATTATAAGGTTGTATCTCCTGCACTGCGAGCTGTTGGGAACATAGTCACTGGAGATGATCTGCAGACACAGGTAATGGCACCATGTACACACACACACACATAACGTTATGCTATGTTTGGAGAAGGTTATTGGATACTACAGATGAATATTTATTATTTATATTGTGTGGATGCGTAGGTGATTTTGAACTGTTCAGCGCTGCAGTCCCTACTTCACCTCCTGAGTAGCCCCAAGGAGTCCATCAAGAAGGAAGCCTGCTGGACGATCTCCAACATTACCGCAGGGAACCGAGCACAAATACAGGTGTGTGTGTGTGTGTGTGTGTGTGTGTGTGTGTGTGTGTGTGTGTGTGTGTGTGTGTGTGTGTGAATAACTTGGAAAGTTAAGGTTGAAAAGTTGACATGAGCATTTCCTCTCCTAATGAAGTCTTCTCCCTCTTATTAGATGGTGATAGACGCGGGCCTGTTGCCTCCTCTCATCACTATCCTGCAGGTTGCAGAGTTTCGCACAAGGAAGGAGGCGGCCTGGGCAATTACCAATGCCACCTCGGGGGGCTCTGCAGAGCAAATAAGGTAAGATCACTGCTGCAGTTTAACATACAGTATACAGCCAGTGTGTACACCACTGTATCTATAGTTTAACTGTGGCTTATTGCTTTTGAATGGATGATGTTTTTAGAGGTAGTGACTAACTCACACTATCATAAATAATACAGTGTTGGCATTTGGCTCTTCCAATCAGAGTTAATGCTCATAAAAGTATGTAGTAGTCTGTTTCTTCTTATTTAGGGTGTGTATTACATATTCATGGTGGCTTTAAAGCTCAAAAGTTTGTATTTTAAAAATAGAATAGAGAAAATCCACCAACAAAATCCTAAAATTACATACAGTACAGAATGCTTTGCAAAATGTTGTGAGAAAATGTGATCTAGACAAAAGGAATACTTTCAATTACAGAAGTAATACTCATCTAAGGCAGTAGGGAGACTGTGGTGAACTTTGATCTTTTGATTGGGTGTGTGTGGTTTACTGCTCATGCATTGTGTCCATTGTTGAACCAAAGACAGTTAATTGCTTTAAATGAGTAACACATGTTCGACTCTGCATCTGTGTTTGTATTCCCCCACCATGCAGGCACCTTGTGGAGCTAGGCTGTATAAAACCTCTGTGTGACCTGCTCACACTTATGGACTCCAAAATAGTTCAGGTGGCTCTAAATGGCCTCGAGAACATCCTGCGACTGGGAGAACTGGAGGCCAAGAGGGGAGGAGGCATCAACCCTTACTGTGCACTAATCGAAGAGGCCTATGGTTAGTGTACACTGACACACACACACACACACACACACACACACACACACACGATTAAAATGATTGCAATTCTGCTGTGTCAGTTGAGACTAATTCAAGTAAATGTGTCAGTTAGTGGACAGATCAGAACATGAGGGTTAGTTAACATTATTTAAATTTCTGGCTGTTAATTAATTAAGCACCGCCTCCCTTCTTCTCAGGTCTGGACAAGTTGGAGTTCCTGCAGGGACACGAGAACCAGGAAATCTACCAGAAAGCCTTCGACCTGATCGAGCGCTACTTCAACACCGAAGACGAGGACCCGTCTCTGGCTCCAGCCGTTGATCTGCAGCAGCAGCAGTTCCTCTTCCAGCAGTGCGAGGCCCCGATGGAAGGATTCCAGCTATAATGCTAAATCCTCCCCCCCCCTCCCCCATGTGCTCCACCTTCATCCTCACCTCTGCTCATTTCTCTCACTCTCTGCCCACTGCCACGATCAAGGGTTACGACAACCCACGGCTCCCCTCCCTCCTCCCCCTCCTCCTCATCGTCAGAGAGATTGATTTAATCATTATCATGATTATGAAAAATGTAACATTACAGGAGCACGTGTGTGTGTGTGTGTGCGCTCGTGCGTAGCGTCAAACGTGGGTCGCGTTCTGCAGTCTTGTTCGGCCAGTTTGTGACGGTTTCACTCATTATTCTGTCTTGCGCTGAGCTCACCTCTGCGTCTGAACCCCCCAGCTGCCCGCTCAGGCCCCCGGGGTCTCCTACTCGCAGGCTGTCCCCGTAACACCACTCCGTCGTACTTTTGTGGATTTCCTCAGCTCATCCCAAATGAAAAGCACTTCTCGGTGTTCCCGTAGGATTGGCCAACCCTGTCTCTGATCAAGTGGGAGTTTGTAGGACTGCACTGCTTGTCTGATGGAAGCATTTAGGACTCACAAGACAGACGAACATGGACGTGATTTTTACCCCCCTTCCCCACACACACACACACACACACACACACACACAGAGAAGAATGATCTAACCTAAACACTGGACTGACCATGAGACGTTGATCACATGTTTGTGGTCTTTGGACTGAACTGCCCACACTGGGGCCACGTGGCCACAGTCCCAACCCACGGACTCAACTGACCTCTACTAAAGGCACTTAAATAACTCAAAAATGGGAGGTTGAATTCCCTCATCTCCTCTCTCCGGCCATTGGAAAAGTTACCACAGATGGACAAATTAGGAACTTGACTGTCGCTGAGGGGTGGAGCTTGTCCACAAGGCTGCTTGCGTTCCCTCCTGGATCTCATATCATGCATTCCTTTATCCAGTAATGGGACTTTCCACCTGCACAGGCTTCATCCTGAGGAGTTTAGACTGCCTCTGGTGTGACATGAATAACCCCATGGAGCCATGGGAATTGGAGTCTTCCCTCGCACTGAGACAATTTAGACAGACTTGGACAAGACAACGCAGACTATTTAACCCTGGAATCTGGCCAGCAGCAGACCAGCGGGAATTTTTATTATCTTTCCATAATTTCATTTCATTTACAGCACTTTAGTTCAGGACTGATACCTGCTCCTCAAGAATATACCATAGTTTTGGCATTAACTATTGAATTGGTTGATGACGCGGCTTCTCCCTCCTCAGGAAGCGAGGTGCAAAGAGGTGTGGTCTGAATCCTCGACCCCCTTCTGGTATGATAAGGATTACAATGTACTTCACTGTTTACCCTTCCCACAGATTGTGGACTGTTAGCACACTAATTACAATCAGTAGATCATGCTGCCTCAGCAAAGCTAGAAAAACTGTATTGTAACAAAGGAAGTCAGACTCTTGGAAAATTGGCTGTTAAAACATGAGCAGTCTAAATGTCTTTCCAACACATTCAGGTAGCATTTTCCAATTTGATCTGCTGAAACATCAACGCATATATCAGCCATTGGGTCTGAAGCTGGTCTTTATTAAAAAAAGAAACAATGCTTTTTTTATTTGGGGTTAGCATCCGCCATGTTGCTGATGGTGCCATAAATTTTATTTAACAGGAATCCTTCCAGATAATTTCAACAAAAATCCAGATACAAACTTGAAAATACTGGTGATCACCTTAGTTAGCAGAACTGAATGTTTGTTTACCAAGTCCTCCTAACATTGCTTACTTTTATCGAAATCTCTGCAAGAGATTACCAGCTCTACATGTTAATTACTGTTTGTTGTATTGAGTTTGTGCAACTGTCCCTGTTATGCCATTTGCATAAAAGCTGGTTCATGAACCACAGTGTAAGTGAATCAGTTTCATTGTAATTTGTGTACAGGGTTAATGATTTTGGGAAGCATTTCCTTTACTGCCACACAGCTGAAGAAATGTAGTACCTCTGTGAAAGGTTCATTTTCAATTAATCTGAAGGTTATTTTCTCAATTCATTGTTTTATCTATAAATAGTGAAAAATAACTAACAGATCTTTAGCTTACGGTTTGAAGTTTATATAAAATTAGATCATGTCATTAAATCAGACGGCAATGTTCAAGAAGCAATATTTTATTTTGATTTTGGAGTTGACTATATACAAACCAGCTACTGACATGGTACATATTATCAGGACTCGACAGACCATAATGCAGGTGGATCATGACCACTTCTTGACATTCTCTTAGAAAGCTGAAGACCATTGAAATCCTTCAGGGCTGAACGGTCTTCACGTCATTTTAATACAGTCTGTGTTAATGGTGGCTAGCTTTTGAAGTACTAGTTGGAAGTTTACTAGAAGCATTGATAGATAGAAAACTTTATTGGTGCGTCTGTTTCGATTGATTTCTTGTCTGAACATTATTATTTTGCTGTCTAGTAAATGACAACATTTCATTATAACTTGTAAAACCTGTAAGTCATGCTCATGTTTCACCTGTCCTGGGATACAACCAAATGCTGATGCCCCAATAACTGTTGGTGCCAGTTTATAACCTCAATGTATTTACTGAAAAGGTAAAACCTTATGTTTGGCTTTCCAAAATGAATAATCCATAGTTGTGTGTTAAAGTCAATATCCAAAACTATTAACCATCAACTGCTCCGATATCTTTTTGTCGCTCTCTAGGATGGTAGTGGAGAGCTCTGAAATTGTGATACATACAGCAAGAAGGGGGACATATTGGCCCAGTATTGGGGGGGTAAAGGTTGTATACAGGGACGAGATGTCTTCCATCACTGAGCCTTCTCAGACAGGGCAATAGCAGCTTCCTTCTCTCTTTGTAGTTCCTCCCTCCATCTCGCTTTTTTCTCCATGTTCTGACTTGTCAGGGACTCATGCCTGCCTACAGACTGCGACAAAATGACGACAAGATTTGAAAAATTGTCTGATGTTTACATGTCATGTGTAGAACAGAATGGTTAATTCGTGAGCACCAAATGCAGAGACAAAACAACAATTTCTGTAACTGGAGAGAAAAACAATGCATGCAAACACAGCCGGTTATCTATTGCCACTCACCCGTTTGCCCAGGAACACCATCAGCAGACAGGCCCCTATTGTGGTCGCCATCATCACGTAGCAGGCTTTCACTCTCACTTTGTTTCTGGCAGCATCAATCGTCTCAAACCTGTGACACGGGCAGGTGCACAAACAAACGTCAGTGTAGCCAGATATTTGAATACATTAAGAAACAATATCCTGATCAATTACAGTGTGCTGTTTTCAGCTCGGCACACTATTAAAAGTGTTGTGCATGTTCCTTTATACAAGGGCAATATGTCAACAATCACCACCAGCTATTAATGCTTCTCTCATATCAATATATTACAGCATCATTTTAACATTTTTATACTGCGTTTTGGTTCGTTGTGAGTGAAGGAAGTAGAAGGTCTGCAGTTTGTCTGCGTGACAGTCGGGTCTTTTATCATTGCAGCAGACCAGATATGATCTCCACCCTGATTTCAGGAACAACAGTAATTACCTCCCGCCTTGTTTGAACTGCACTCATCTTGGAATATCGGCTACCTACAGCAGCACCGCCGCCGATCCAGTTAGTTAGCTCTGTTCGTGCGAATTATCTTAACTACATCACGCAAAGAGCCATTCGGATGCGAGTGTACTGGGAGGTCTGGTGTAAACAGGAAAAGGCTACTTACGACACAAGCTCTGGTATCTGGTCTGCTGTCTTGAAGCGTCCTGACCAGACCAGCATCTTCTTGTCCAGATTTGAGGGTCTGTAGCCCGGGAGTCTGAACCCGGCACGAGGCTCTGTGTGAAAGAAAGCACACGTTAGAACCAACAGAGTTTATGTCCACAAATCCACATCTTGAAGAAAAAGAAGGAAAAAAATTTAGTTTAGAAGTTTAGTTTCACAAGCCCCAGTCGTAAGCTCCATCACCCCCGATTGTAACCCCACTTCCTGTGTCCCTCCTTCCGCTGGGACTAAAGAAAACTGTCACACACTTGCTCTGGCAATCAATATTGGGACATTTCAGCTCTCTGTCTTGTTCTGAGACATCCAACTTTTTTTTATATTTTGAAGATCATTTTTTGCCTTCATTGGACAGATGAAGAGTGTAGTGGCAGACTGAAAACAGGGTGAGAGGTGTGACATGCAACAAAGGTTGTTTAGAGCTGAACTGGGACGTTGCACTTACAACGCATGCACAGTAAACATTCAGCTATCAAGGCTGCTGAAGTACAATTTTCTTAAATGTTAAATAGTTACGGCTCACAGAATAAAAAAGGCATTTCTGACTGTGTTCCTGCAGCATTGGCGATCCTGATCTCTGATTGTGTGAGTTTGTAGGACTGCAACACTTGACTGATTGAAGCATTAATGACTCACAAGACAAGTCAACATGGACAGTAATCTGTGTGCCCACATGATCCACAACTCTACCTTGTGCTGGAACTGCAGGCAGAGGCTCTGCTTTGGCCTCCTGTGGTTTATTGCACATCCCTCTGAGGCGCCATGTTTCAGTGACCTGTCTGTGCCTCTGACCTGATGAGATGTTAAAAAAAGTAAGTGTATTGGATCTAGGAGGAATCATGTGAGAAAATTGGGGCAACGCCAAGCTCAATGTCCTGATGTGGCTTCCTGAAGTTATTTGTTTTGACAAACAAACAGTCCAAAAAAAATAGCAATGATTCTGTTAACTATCACGCGAGACAACAAAAAGCAGCAAATCATCCCAACTGAGGCTGGAATTTTGAAATATTTTGTCTTTTTTGTTTGTAAAAATGATTACAGATTAAAGATTACCAAACAGTTGCTGATTATGTTTCTGTTCTAATCATTTCAGCTCAAATCATAATCATCAAAATATCCCAACAACTAATTTTACATAAATAAAAAAGTACTCGCAACATATAAAAAGCACAATCATAAGGGCACAGCCGGTGTGCTGCCCACTTTCAACGTAGGCCGGAGGTGTGTCAGGGCAACAAAGCCAAAACAAACAGGTTTGCTAGGTCGAAGTAGTAAGTGAGGCTTTAATTTGGATGAAGCCTGAACCCGAACTACAAATACAGGTACCAGCAATCAACACCTTTCATGGCCACGTGATAATCATTTACTCGTATTATGGTATTCATGACATTCAATGAATAAGGAGGTAAAACATATATACATATATTAAACTATCACTAGCTAGTCGTATGTAAGATTACTACAACTGCAGCTGCAAGCTAGCGTTAATATTTAAGTTACAAATACACGGAAACCGTGTAGGAGACACTTCCACGCAGTTATTAATACAAACAAATAACACAAATTAAAGATGACAATACGAACCTATAAAGGTGCCAATGGAAAGGCGAGACCTGACGAAATTCATATTTTTTTTAAATATGTTAAAGTTATAAAAAGGTACACCGTGCCTATCAAGCCATTAAACTGCGTCGTTAACACGTCCGTCAGATGTTGGTCGGTTGAAAGTCAACCGACGTTTTCAACAACAGCCCAACAGGACCCGCTGATATAAGAATAGGAGCATATGCTGTTCGCCTGATCAAAAACGATGCAGATCTTTCGTTAAGGTCTGTTTCCTCCACGAATATTGTCTACCGTACACAGCTGGAGTTATATCTTAAGTGGGGTTATTGCTTAATTGTGCTAAGGCATCACATAGATGACTGGTTTGCTTAAGTTTAGGTTAAAGTAAGGGGTAAGGGGGCATTATAAATCGATGGGGAACAGACTTTGACAACATGTAACTGTTCTTTATCAATTTTTTCGATGGTACTTATATTTTAATAAAGACATTGCCCTTTGACTTATACCGCGATACATCTTTCAATATTAGAAGTGAACATGGGAATTACAATACAATGTGGTAATATATTTAGCTATATTTAGTTGTTTTTTTATTCAGGCATCGTCTTTAACAGCCCGTGTGTGTTGAGAGGACCAATCATTCCACCATGGCTGCGTCCGGTGGAACTTTAAACTGTGAGGACTTTTCAATGTTTCAGGTAATTGTAACGAATAATTCAACGATCTGTGTTAACTTGCCATTGATTTGCTGCGATCTGAACCAGAACCTCTTGAAAGTTCACATGCGGTGTGGTTTGTTTGCTGTGTAACGTCACGCCAGTGAATGGGTGACCCTTCCTGATCACTAGTGTTGACACAGACTGGATCAGCAGGGCTGAAACAGTCAGCACATGGTTTAAGAATCACTGTCACGGGTCTTCAGATAAACCTGGTCAGCCGGCATGTGAAATACCTAGCCTGTGGAAGTATCTCCAGTCACTTTAGATTGCCTTACATATACTTACATTACAACTAAACTGGCCTACTTTTCAAGATAACGTTACCCCCCCCCCCCCAAAAAAAAAAAACACAAAACAAACAAACACAGAATGGTGTCTAAAATTGTGAAGACCCAGGGATCAGCATGCTACCACCTCACAAGGTGTCACAAGTAGGCAATCACTTGTTGCAGGAAAGTTAATGTGCTTAATGTTTTGCCCACATATGCTATAGAAAGCCTTGGTCGCAGGCTGAGCGCCTGTTTGAAACATATTGCAATTATACGCAGTTGTTGAAGCCGTTATCTACTATATTTGTGCACAAGTTTAACTCATTTAAGATATATTATAACTTATCTGCACTACTCACAGAGAGCTGTGCAGATAACACTGTTTCTCTATAGATTCTCTGATGTGGTTGACTGATAAAAACATTCCTTGTGTTGTTGCAACTATTAGTTGATTGACAAAAAGTAATCCAAGTGTACTTTTCTGGAGACATGCTTGGTTTGACATCAGGCTGTGCTTTGATAACCAGAAATCAATTAAAAAATGTAATGTATTGCAACATAACAAAAGAGAAAAAAATTGAGCTTCATATCATTGCTTTGGTTTTAGTCGACGTGAAGTTGCTGACTGCCTCTTTTCAGGAGGTGCTGAAGGTGATGCGCAACATAGATGACCGCATCGTCCATGCGCTGAACACCACGGTGCCCACAGTCTCCTTCTCAGGCAAAGTGGATGCCACACAAACGTGCAAACAACTCTATGAATCTGTGAGTTACAGTCGTGGCTAAAATAATGCATCTGTGTCAAAGTTGCCTCCTGGCTTTTTCATATCGTACTGAACCAGTTCCAGTATTAATCTCACGCCATTCCACAGATGATGGACGCCCATCTGACCAGAGACAAAGCTATCAAGTCCTGTATAGCTCAAACTTCAGAGGAGGTGGGACAACTGCGTGAACAAAGAGCAAAAGACAGCGAAAACCTGGCACTTATCAAACTGCTCAGAAAGGAGCAGACCAAGGTAGGTCCTGTTTCTAACACTAGAGGGCTTTAAACACCACCAAGCTGTGACACGAGAGCCGTCTGAAGCTGGAAGACTCACTGAAATGCAATCTTTATTTGGAGAGAATTAGGCAAGTTCACCCAAACAACAAAAACCAAAACATTTTCTCACTTTACTTTTCATTTACAGAAAGCTTCAAAAGTCACGATAGGAGTATTTATATATTTTGTATCTTGGAACAAAAGTAAAAATCTTTTAAGCTTGTGTCAGCCATATACCTTATTTCAGACATCTAACCAAAAAGCCACGTTGAGAAGAGGGAAGTCTAAAAATGCCAACTGAGTTCTGGGTTTTAGAACTCATTCCTGCACCACTCTATAGCGAATAAACCATTTTTATAGAAGGCATAATATCTATGGTGTGTTTTTAAAAGAAGTGGGCATTTAGGAGGGAGGGGGGAATCTAATGAAATATGCTATCAAGTTTCTTTATGGGAAATATTTGACCCATAGTAGACTAGAAGTCGAATGTTTTGGCTTCTGCTGCTTTTATTTGTGGCGACAGAAATCTCAGACATCTCAAAACTATGACGAATAATCTGTCCTGCTGTCTCTCTATACAACTATCTTCATGGCTAAATAGTTGTCAATGAGAGAATATGTTTTTCGTTTTCCAGTTTAGGTGAACTGACCCTTTAAGTAGCGTTATATTAACAATCCTTCACAAACTATCATAAATGTTTGAAAATATTTATTAAGTAACACATTTTTCCTTCTTTGTTTCCAGTTAAAGCTTATGCAGTCAGAGCTGAATGTTGAAGAAGTTGTCAATGATAGAAGTCTGAAGGTATGCTCACTATTAATAGTAATGTCCTATAATCACACCTAAATGCTCTGTCACTATTTTATAAGTTACTTATCCCTGATTTTCCGTGTTTAGGTTTTCAGTGAAAGGTGCAGAATCCACTACACGCCTCCGAAGGTGAAGTGAAGCTCCGTCTGATGAGAGGAGCTGCTTCACTCGAGGTTCAAACCCCAACTGGAGCTGAAACTACGACAAGCTGCTGAGTCCTGACTGCAGGCTGCAGACCATCCAGACCGCCCTGACCTCTTCTCCAACACACTTGTATTCCATTGTGTCTGTTGCATTGCATTACCACAGCTGTACAGCAGTCATTAGTGTCATTCTTTAATGAGAAACATTGTACAAAAAGAGTGTTTTTTTTTAAAAAAAAGACAATAAAATGTTTTAAAGCAATGTGTTGTCTGTGAGGTTCTGGGTGGAGCTACAGTGAAGCTGTGACCTCACATGATTGTGGTGAAGAAACCCAAGATACTGCTTTAACCATTTACTACTTGTAGATTTCATTTAGGTGAAAATATCACCTTAAAAATGAGACAAAGAATTTGAACTGATTTTATAGTACATATTTCCTGTTCACATTCAGGAAAAACAAGCCCACAATATAAGAAATGTAGGTACAAAAGGACAAACTGGCAACTTTAAGAGCAACTGATGATTTGAGTAGTTTTAATCAATGGTTTTAACAATCAACAGCTGCAATATTTGAAACTTTTTGACTTGCAAGAATTGACTAGTGACATTGGAGGTTTCCTTAAGTTACATCCAGCAGCAATCATATATCTTTTGATCCTACATACAGATAAGGGTGTGTTGCATCACATTTGAATGAATCTATTGTTTTCTGTCAGACAAACCAACATGTTGAACAAAGAGTTAATTCAGAGACAACTGACCCACTCTGTAATGTGTCACCTGGTAATAGGTTTAAGTCCAGATGCTCTAGATTTCTAGTTTAGACTTTAGAGGCTGTCAACGCTTCATAATGTTGGTCTTCTTTGTTTTTGCATTTTGGAGGAAAGACAGACAGGACTTATTGTCAGTATATTTCCTCATTTAGTTTCTGTATGCTCCCTTTTATGATTTCAGAAGAATGTATAAAATATTGTTGTACTTGGCCTGAAAAACGTCGAAGACCCCTGCTTTAGATATCAGACAAATGCTGCATATAAGAACCACAAGAAATATATAAAGATTTTTTTATGCTTTATTATTTCAATAGAAAGTTGTGCATTCAACTTGTTGCTTCCCAACACCAAATATGTTCATAGTGTTAATAAATTAAAACTCAATGTCAAATCATTTCAGGATAAAGAAGCAGAGCACTTTAATATGAGAATACAGCTTATTTTTAACTGTTGAAACAGGTTGTTTGATCAGATGGGAGGAGGTATGAGTTTGTCTTCTTTGGTTGTGTCCTACTGCACACAATCAAACACAACCTCTCCTCCATCACACGGAAGTGGTTGGAAGAGACTCAGATGAATGTAGTCTCCTCCAACATGAGGAGGCCCTTGAGCAAGGCCTGTAATGCATTAGAGATCAGATCTCACTGTGGTGGATGGGTGACTTTCAGGTGAATTAGTTTTTTTATCTCTCGAAGTTCATAGTTTTTTTTTCTTGAATGTCTCATTAAAGTCACCGGTATATTGTGGGTGTTTAAGTGAAATATTCAATTCTGAGTCTTTATGGCTGTTACTAAGAGCAATATTTTTTTTTCTTTTTTCCATAATTTAATTTTACTCTGTGTTTACTGATATAAAACTCTCACCATTGATTTAGTATCATGCGATGCATCTACTGTTTCCCCGTATCTCTCTTTATTTCTACCAGGGACGTGCGGTGAGGGGAGGCAGGTGAGGCTCATCATGAAAAGTAAAAAACAAATAATGATAAAATACAAATTAATATTTCTCTACTGATCTGTGCTATAAATGTAATTTATATATGATTCCAATCATTTCAAGCATTTTTATAATCAAAATCGCTGACTTTGCGCATGTCTTGTTTTTGTTAAATATGGAAACTGTAATGGAGTGAGACCTCTGCTCGCAGGAGGCCGCGGACCTCTCGCTCTTTCGTTGTTGTTTGAGCAACGAAGTCACGCTAAGAAAAATCAGCTGGATCCGGCTTACAATGAAAAAGTATTTATAATTCACAAATGCTAAAAAGACAATTACAAACTGAATTACACTGTCGACAGTAAGGAATCGCGAAACCGAGTTCAAACACTCTCCCCCCCTAACCGGCCAACAAACGCCAGTTTACAGTAAAGAAGATCGCCAAGAACTGAATAGCGTCTCTCCGAACAATGTTTTTATACCCAAAAGTCAACGGTTTACATTCAAAATCTAGTAACAACTTCAGTGGCTGGCTAAAATTCAATTGTCTCCTCCTGGCCTCAGACAATGCTCTCCATTGGTCCATATGATGATCCTGGTAATGTCCGTTGGTCCACCTCCTCGTAAAAGCTCCGTCCATCCGACCCCCACTTGACCACCGTCCTGTCTCCCGCGGCGCCGATTCACCTCCAACCCATCACATCTCCATATATGGTCATGAAAAAATCTGAAACTCTCGCTCTTCCTCTCCTTGCCCTCTCTCTACTCTAAACAGTCAACTACTATACTTCTAGTCTAATACATTCAATTGATTAAGATTGTGTGGTTTAACACTTTTGTAAGTAATATATGTTACACTTATACTATCCTTTACAAGTGAATATACTGTAAATCTATTATACATTTCATAAGTGAATATTTTGTGAACATATGATATTTTATACTTTCTTTAGGTGTGCTTTTCAATCAAACTATTGTACTTCTAAACTTAAATTCCTCACAAAACATGACTTCAGTCAGTGTATTTCTACATTTGGTTAGATTTTATACCCTCACTACTCCTTTCAGAAGAATGTATGAAATATTCTTTTCTCCTCCAGGACACCTGTCAAGTAACTGAGACTACGAAAGTGTTTCCTGGTCTGTGTAATCAGAACTCACAATATGAGCATGTTTCTTTTATTATTTGATCAGAGTGAAGTCAAACATATAAAGTCTGTGTTGAGGTTTGTGTAAACTAAAGAGATATATTTATATTTTTAAATTATTTTTTTACCATTTCTTCAAGATGACATCTATTTTTTAATTCAGACTTCATAAAAGAAAAGCTTATATAAATAGAAAAGCTTATATGCAACATAAGAGCCACAATAATTACATAGAGATTCATGGAAGGTTGTGCATTCAACTTTTGCTTACCAACACCAAATACCTTTATTTCTACATGTTGATACATTCAAAATTATTTCAAATCCTGTCAGGATGAAGAAGCAGAGCGTTGTAATATGAGTTTGCTTCCTGTAAATATTTATCTTTTGAAAAAGGTTGTTTGATCACTTTGATCAGTCAATGATAAGAGAGAGAATTCACAACATGAGAAGGTTACAAATCTGCAATTTATTCTATGAAGCAATAGCTGCTCTCAAGTTCAGGATGGTCCATTACAAATACAAGATTCAATATAAGAGTATGAATCTCAAATGCAGATATGAGAGAAGCAATATCTCCTCATAAACCTCCATCATTCATCTCACTACTGGTGATATTGGCGTAGCAACAACATTATCAAAAATGTTTGCAAAATGTTCTAGTTTCATCTCTATTATTTATTGTAAATATATTAGATTGTTGGTAATCTTCTACTGATATTGGTGACTTCACACAAATATAACTTGTGTTGTTTTTTTAAGATCGCTTTTGCAGAATAAGAACCTAAAACATAACTTTTCTTCCTTTCATTTAAAGAATAAACAACATGGCAGACGTGGGGTGAATCCAGATTTCACATGTTCAGGATGAATATTTAAGACATTGAAAACTCTGGCTTTAGCCTCAACATAGCTCACTACGCCATCAATCTCACTTCGTGGTTCACTCCTCTGGAAGAACAAAGACTACAGAAACACACAAGAGGCAAAACTCAAGCCCACCATTCACACAGATAGGAGGAAGGAAACAAACACAAGGAGTGAGATCCAAACGTCACTGGCCCTGGACCAAGATGCTGTAGCTTGAAGTCTTGTTGTGGCACAAATTCAGAGGTTGAGTGTGAGAACGAAATTAAAGGGAACCAAGGTGTGTTTTATCTGTTTTGACACAGTATTTAGAAACAAAATATTCTTTGGAATTTGGCTCCTACAGGTACCGATTGCGCAATGACTGACCTGCTGGAAGGTTAAGGGCAACAGGTACAAAGAAAATTCTGTGGAATTCTCAGACAGGGAATGATTGCATTACTGGCAACACGTATACGAGGCCTGAAGTAATCAAAGAAAAAGTAAATAACTGAAGGTTAGTACAAAAAAAAAGAGTTTTGAGTCTGGATTTAAAAGCCTCAACTGTTTGATGTACTTATCGGATGTTGGTTGCAATTAAATAAGTATACCTGTAGATTTGTTTTGGGGGAAAATATCTTAAAAACTGTGTTTAAGAATCTGAACTGATTTTATAGTACTTGTCACTATTTCCTTTTCACATTCAGTCAAAACAAGCCCACAATATAAGAAATGCAAGTACAAAAGGACAAACTTTAAGAGCAACTGATGATTTGAGTAGTTTTTTGACTTGCAAGAATTGACTAGTGACATTGGAGGTTTCCTTAAGTTACATCCAGCAGCAATCATATATCTTTTGATCCTACATACAGATAAGGGTGTGTTGCATCACATTTGAATGAATCTATTGTTTTCTGTCAGACAAACCAACATGTTGAACAAAGAGTTAATTCAGAGACAACTGACCCACTCTGTAATGTGTCACCTGGTAATAGGTTTAAGTCCAGATGCTCTAGATTTCTAGTTTAGACTTTAGAGGCTGTCGACGCTTCATAATGTTGCTCTTCTTTGTTTTTGCATTTTGGAAGAAAGACAGACAGGACTTATTGTCAGTATATTTTTTTCATTTGGTTAGTTTCTCTATGCTCCCTTTTTGTGATTTCAGAAGAATGTATGAAATATTGTTGTCTTCCTCCAGGACACCTGTCAAGAAACTACCGAAGACAGTTTCTCCTGGTTTGTGTGATCAGAATTCATAACATGCAAAAATTAAAGATCTTTTTCCGTGTTAATGTCTGGGTGGGTATTTATTTACTTTTTTTAATCTATTTGTCATCATTTGTTCCAGCCAAGAAAACTTACATTTTAGATATCAGACAAATGCTGCATATAAGAACCACAAGAAATATATAGAGATTGTATTATTTTATCTTTATTATTTCAATAGAAGGTTGTGCATTCTACTTGTGTTAGTAAATTCTAAATCAATGTCAAATCATTTCAGGATAAAGAAGCAGAGCACTATATCAGACTGCAGCCTATTTTTAGGGGCAAGGTGTGAGGGGGGCATCTTTGGTTTTGTTCAGCTCCACAACATTAAGCACAACCTTTCCTCCATCACATGAAAGTTCTTGGAAGAGACTCAGATGAATGTAGTCCTCTCCTCCAACATGAACCTGTAGGTAAAAAGAGAGGAACATTGGACATCTGAAAGAACATATTTGATCTTGTGTTGCTGAACTCTGAGGACCTTCTACCATCAGAGGTGTGTTTATGGTTTAACTGGTGTTTACTGTCCTGCCATGAATTTGACATGATATCAGATTCAACTGGATGTCACAAATATTGTTAATTCAACTTGTATATCACACAAAGACACATCTGAGGCTTTCATTTTTTTTTTAAATATCACAATATTATTTACCTTGATGAGGAAGTTTGTTCCTGCCACAATCTGATTCCTGTATTTAACTGCGTTGAATTCACGAAAGTTGAATCCAGACAATTTAGGTTTCACCTGTGTATGAATGAATTAAAATGTGATGTAAATCCAGACTGAAATATAAACCAGGGTTGAGAGACACTCAGAGAGTTAAATGTGGTTTGTGGTGAAGAATGAAGGTAGATTGAATCTCACCTGATCACAAATCTTCTGAATGTCCTCATTGGCATTCGTTGTGTTACTCCATCCTCCAGCTCCAGCCATTGTCACAAGGTCCGTTGAAATTAACAGAGAAGTCAACTGTCTGCTTTTACGTGTCTCGTGTGTTCATTTCCAGCTGGTTATCAGATGTATTTATACTGTGTAACCACCCTGGATACAGACTGGAAGGTGGCTCTGATGAAGTTCTGGGTGGAGCTACAGTGAAGCTGTGACCTCACATGATTGTGGTGAAGAAACACAGTGTATTGCTTGATCCATTTAAATAAGTATACTACATGTCGATTTTTTTAATTGAAAATATCACTTTAAAATGTGACAAAGAATCTTCATCAATCATAGAGTACTTGACTTAATTCCTGTTCACATGCAGTTAAAATAGCCTCTTTATTGTGTAACAACTCTGAGATGAAGGAGCAGAGTATTCATATGAGACTGCAGATATATAACTAATAGAACCTGTTTATGTTAAATATGGAAACATGACTTCAGTCAGTGTATTTCCCTGTTTGGTTAGATTTTCTACGCTCACTACTCCTTTTTATATTCTCACAAGAATGTATGAAATATTAGTTTTCTCCTCCAGGACACCTGTCAAGTGACTGAGACTAAGAAAGTGTTTCCTGATCTGTGTAATCAGAACTCACAATATGAGCATGTTTCTTTTATTATTTGATCAGAGTGAAGTCAAAAATATAAAGTCTGTGTTGAGGTTTCTGTAAACTAAAGAGATATATTTACATTTTTTCATTAATTTACTATTTCCTCAAGATTTTGTTGGATCTTTGATATCAGACTTCATAAAAGACAAGCAAACGTTGCACATGAGAGCCACAATAAATACATAGAGATATATAGAAGGTTGTGCATTCAACTTGCTGCTTCCCAACACCAAATACCTTTATTTCTACATGTTGATACATTCAAAATCATGTCAAATCCTGTCAGGATGACGAAGCAGAGCGTTGTAATATGAGTTTGCTTCTTGTAAGTATTTATCTTTTGAAAAATATTGTTTGATCACTTTGATCAGTCAATGATAAGAGAGAGAACTCACAACATGAGAAGGTTATTACATTCAACTAATAGTCATTCAGCCTGTATATCATACACACATTTGAAGCTTTACATTTTTTTGTTTTCAAATATCACAATATTTTTTCTCCCTCCACAACATGACTCCTCTAATTCCTGATACTTCTTGCCTGTCTTTTCCTCCTGTTGACGCTTCACCTGCATATGAATTAATTCAAAACGTGATGTAGATCCAGACTGAAATGCAGACCAGAGGGTTGAGTGTGAGGAATGAAGGTATAGTGATGCTTACCTGATCACAAATGGTCTGAGTTTCCATAGTGGCATCTCTTGTCTCAGTGAATCAAGGTTTACCATTAATTAAACAATGTGAATTTAAATAAATGTACTACATGTAGATTTTTCAAAGTAAAAATTAAAGGTAAAACTAATATGGTGAACAAATGTGACAAAGAATCTGCTCCCATGAAGTATTTGTAACTGTTCACATTCAATAAAAACAAGGCGACAATAAAAGAAACGCTGGTACAAAAGGACAAACAGGCAACTAAGAGCAACTGATGATTTGAGTAGGTTTGTTTAATGGTTTTAATAGTCAACAGCTGCAATATTTGAACGTTTTTGACTTGTAGGAATTTATTTGCGACATTGAAAGTTTTCTTAAGTTGGTCCCATATTGTAGAAAGTGAGATTTCCATGTTTCCATTTTTTTAATCATAAAGCAGGTCTAGGTGCTAAATTGATACCTTGAAAGTATCAAAAAACTCAACCATTGAGAAATTCACACACAGCCTGATTCAGAAACTGGGCCTTTAAAAGAGCCGTCAGCACCGCCAGAGATACTCTGTCACAAAGATGAAGCATTTCTAGTTCAGTGTGGCTGTAAAGCCTTGTGCACAGCCACAATGACTATAATCCTGCAGGCTTAATAATAATCATAACTAGAGAATTTGGCTGTGTGGCTGCTACTGCCCGAAGACGTTGCAATATATATATATATATATATATATACGCCAATATTACCAGCAGCAAGATGTATCATTGGGGCTCATTTGAGATATTGCTTCTCTCATTTCTGCATTTGAGATTCATTCTCTTGGATTGAATCTTGTATTTGTGATGGACAGTTGAGACAGTAGAGACTTGAGAGCAGCTATTGCTTCACAGAAACACATGCGTGTGTGTCACTAATTATTCATGTTGATTTGGGCAAATACTAACCTTTGGAAATGACGGGAGCTATTGTTAAGTCTTGTTGTGGCAAAAAGTCAGAGGTTGAGTGTGAGAATGAAATTACAGGTACCCAAGGTGTGTTTTATGTGTTTTGACACAGTAAGTAGAAAAATTCTTTGGAATTGGGCTCCTACAGGTAACGATTAATCAATGATTGACCTGCTGGAAGGTTAAGGTACAAAGAAAAATTCGTTGGAAATCGTTATCTTAAGTCATAAGAAGCCATAAGAAGTCATAAGAAGAACTCACAATAATCTTAATGTCAGTAAGATTATTAACAATTATAAATAATAATAACAACACAGTTTTGAGGTTTCAAGGTTTCGCAGAGTTTGATGGTTTCAGGGACAGGCAGAGCTGCAGCACCGGAACCCCTGTGGAGCCTGTGGTTCTCGGCCAATGAGACCCAGTGATGACAAGTCACACTTAGGTGTGACTTAGCTTCTCCTGGAGCATGGTGTTATCTTGAACTCAAATCAGGCTTCTACAGGTAACGATTGCACAATGACTGACCTGCTGGAAGTATAATGGTAACAAATAAGAGGCCTGAAGTAATCAAAGATTCATCAAATGACTGAAGGTTAGGACCAAAAGATGAGTTTTAAATCTGGATTTTAAGGCCTCAACTGTTTGATGTGAGCAGGAAGGTCATTCCAGAGGAAGGGGCCGTTTTCAACCCTGTTAAAGAATGATTTCATTTTAAAGCTCTGTGTCACTTTATTCTGCACATTTTCTGATTTTCAATAAAGACAACTTTGCATGTGAAGTGTGTTTGCTTCAGACTCTCTAGAAACTTCACTTTGAGTGTTTATATGAGTTAACGCCCAACAACATTTGTTGGACTTAGATTATAGCATTTGTGTTGCATTTTATGGCCATTTAAAACATATGTATTACTCATGTCTCCCATTGTACAAGGGATGCTTGACTGGTTCACCTAAAAGACATGATTTAAAATATTAAGATATTTAGTTTTATACAGATTGTCCAGCTGCAACTTTTTATTGAGCTGGAAACGATTAAATAGAGACAAAACACACATGAGCCGTGGGACAAGGAAGCTTTTGTGCTTGTTTTGGCAGGAATTTAGAGGTTGAGTTTTAATCCAAGAGTATGAATCTCAAATGAACCTCAATCATCTTACTACTGTAATATTGGCGTATATATATACATATATATATATATATATATATATATATATATATATATATATATATATATATATATATATATATATATATATATATATATTGTTTAAAGTTCACTGAGAGACTCTCACAACAACACAACAAGATGGTTTCAGGTACAGGCTTGTCTTTGAGAATGGCCTCAAATAACTGATTGATGCCAAATCACCATCATTCAGTAATTATGATGAAAGTCGTTAAAAGTAGTCGACACAATCACAAGGCTTAGAAAACACAGATAGAGCCTGTGGGGAACAACATCAGTTAAAAACTGTATTTTGACTCTTTTTCTACCTGAATTTAGTTTCTTGGCAGAAACTTCCTCTCCTCTGAGATTTAAAGTAAGGCTTTTAAGCTGTTATCCACTTTTCTTAACAAAAGTATAAAAACAGTGGTGAGAGTATTTTCTTTTAAGTAACAGTAAAATAGATATCTTTATATTCCTGCCTTTGAGCAGTGGTGACCTAAAGTATAGAAGTGGGCTTTGATTGTCTTCAATACCCGAACCAGCCTTCTCTTTATGCATCCATGGTACCAGCAGGATGAATGCCCTGCCCCTCCCTCATTACCACCACTGAGAGGCCCTTGAGCAAGGCCTGTAATGCATTAGAGATCAGATCTCACTGTGGTTGATGGGTGACTTTCAGGTGAATTTGTTTTTTAACCTCTCGAAGTTCAAAGTTTTTTTTTCCCTTAAATGTGTCATTAAAGTCACCTTTAGGTTTTAAAAGTAATTTAATGTCACACTGTGATTTTCAGTCAGGTTTTCCAGAATAAAACAGGAGGATCATCAGCTAAAAGTGGACATTAACTTGGATTCATTGGTTGTTGATTTTACAGAGTAATTATGAAGGACACAATCCGCGAGCACAAATGAGATCAACGCGCGGGTGTAGAGGTCTCGCGCGTGCAACTCAAACAGCCACGTCACTCCGCACAGAATACCTCTGCTCGCACCAGCAAAATTGAAGCCCGCGAGGACAAAACCATGCTTTGAGGAGAGAGGAGCGTCCCCTGGTGCGCGACTTCTATCACTGCTCTTCTGATCACAAAGCTGTTTGTTCTTTTTGACACTAAGTGGGCGGACCAAGTCACCATCGTATCATTGGTTACAATCCTCGTCATTGGATTGATCAGATATTAATCCCGAGGTAAATATTGTACTTTTATTCTATACACCTCAGAGGTAAATAATGTACTTTATACTACACTATGTCTCAGAGAAAAATAATGTACTTTATACTACACTATCTCAGAGGTAAATAATGTACTTTATACTACACTATCTCAGAGGTAAATATGTACTTTTTACTACACTATCTCAGAGGTAAATATGTACTTTATACTACACTATCTCAGAGGTAAATAATGTACTTTATACTACACTATCTCAGAGGTAAATATGTACTTTTTACCACACCTTAGAGGTAAACAATGTACTTTAAACGTTAATAACGTTTGGAAATACAAACATTAAATTGTGTTTCTTTTGTAAATAAACTAGAGTCAAGTTGCAGATTGATTTCAATTATTTTCATCATTCTTTTCCATACAATGTGTGTTTGATAGTGAAACCTTTTGTGATCTGAATTGATTCAAACATGATATGATCATATTTAATCATACTCTTGTGTTTACAGAAGTTAACAGATAAAATGTAGCTGTATTTACTGTGAGCAAGAATTTTGAATGAAATATGCTGTCAAGTTTCTATGTGGGAAATGTTTGACCCATAGTAGACTAGAAGTCTGAATATTTTGGCTTCTGCTGCTTTTATTTGGATCATTCTTTTCACCCCTTTTTATATATAAAAAATACTGAATCGCTGTACTTTAACTGGTGTTTACTGTCCTGCCATGAATTTGACATGATATCAGATTCAACTGGATGTCACAAATTATGTTAAATCAACCTGTATATCATACAAACACACATCTGAGGCTTTCATTTTTAGTTTTCAACATCACAATATTATTTACCTTGATGATTAAGTTTTCTCCTCCTCTCACAGACTGATTCCTGTATTTAACTGCTTTGAAATCCACATAGTTCGCCCCTGTCATCGTCTCCACTTGAGGTTTCTCCTGTGTATGAATGAATTAAAATGTGATGTAAATCCAGACTGAAATATAAACCAGTGTTTAGAGACACTCAGAGAGTTGAATGTGGTTTGTGGTGAAGAATGAAGGTAGATTAAATCTCACCCGATCACAAATCGTCTGAATTTGCTGGTTGGCATCCATTGTGTCACTCCATCCTTCAGCTCCAGCCATTGTCACAAGGTCCGTTGAAGTTAACAGAGAAGTCAACTGTCTGCTTTTACGTGTCTCGTGTGTTCATTTCCAGCTGGTTATCAGATGTATTTATACTGTGTAACCACCCTGGATACAGACTGGAAGGTGGATCTGATGAAGTTCTGGGTGGAGCTACAGTGAAGCTGTGACCTCACATGATTGTGGTGAAGAAACACAGTGTATTGCTTGATCCATTTAAATAAGTATACTACATGTCGATTTTTTTAGGTGAAAATATCACCTTAAAATGTGACAAAGAATCTTCATCAATCATAGAGTACTTGACTTAATTCCTGTTCACATGCAGTTAAAATAGCCTCTTTATTGTGTAACAACTCTGAGATGAAGGAGCAGAGTATTCATATGAGACTGCAGATATATAACCAATAGAACCTGTTAATGTTAAATATGGAAACATGACTTCTGTCAGTGCATTTCTACATTTGGTTTAGATTTTCTACGCTCACTGCTCCTTTTTATATTCTCACAAGAATGTCTGAATTATTAGTTTTCTCCTCCAGGACACCTGTCAAGTGACTGAGACTAAGAAAGTGTTTCCTGATCTGTGTAATCAGAACTCACAATATGAGCATGTTTCTTTTATTATTTGATCAGAGTGAAGTCAAACATATAAAGTCTGTGTTGAGGTTTGTTTAAACTAAAGAGATATATTTACTTTATTGTAGAAAGTGAGATTGTCTTGTCTTTTTTATTATAAAGCAGGTCTAGGTGCTAAATTGATACCTTGAAAGTATCAAAAAACTCAACCATTGAGAAATTCACACACAGCCTGATTCAGAAACTGGGCCTTTAAAAGAGCCGTCAGGACCGCCAGAGATACTTTATGACAAGGAAGAAGCATTTCTAGTTCAGTGTGGCTCTGGCACAACAAGGCTGCTGGACAGCCGATTGCACAATGACTGACCTGCTGAAAGGTTCGTGGCAACAGGTACAAAGAAACGTTCTTTGGATTTCCCAGACAGGGAATGATTGCATTACTGGCAACAGGTACGAGGCCTGAAGTAATCAAATAAAAAGCAAATAACTGAAGGTTAGGACCAAAAGATGAGTTTTAAATCTGGATTTAAAGGCCTCAACTGTTTGATGTGAGCAGGAAGGTCATTCCAGAGGAAGGGGCCGTTTTCAACCCTGTTAAAGAATGATTTCATTTTAAAGCTCTGTGTCACTTTATTCTGCACATTTTCTGCTTTACAATAAAGACAACTTTGCATGTGAAGTGTGTTTGCTTCAGATTCTCTAGAAACTTCACTTTGAGTGTTTATGTGAGTTAACGCCCAACAACATTTGTTGGACTTAAATATATAGATAAATAGATATCTTTATATTCCTGCCTTTGAGCAGTGGTGACCTAAAGTATAGAAGTGGGCTTTGATTGTCTTCAATACCCGAACCAGCCTTCTCTTTATGCATCCATGGTACCAGCAGGATGAATGCCCTGCCCCTCCCTCATTACCACCACTGAGAGGCCCTTGAGCAAGGCCTGTAATGCATTAGGGATCAGATCTCACTGTGGTGGATGGGTGACTTTCAGGTGAATTAGTTTTTTTATCTCTCAAAGTTCAAAGTTTTTTTTTCTTGAATGTCTCATTAAAGTCACCTTTATATTGTAAAAGTATTTAATAGCACACTGTATGACCAACACACACATAGTATATTGTGGGTGTTTAAGTGAAATATTCAATTCTGAGTCTTTATGGCTGTTACTAAGAGCAATATTTTTTTTTCTTTTTTCCATAATTCAATTTTACTCTGTGTTTACTGATATAAAACTCTCACCACTGATTTAGTATCATGCGATGCATCTACTGTTTCCCCGTATCTCTCTTTATTTCTACCAGGGACGTGCGGTGAGGGGAGGCAGGTGAGGCTCATCATGAAAAGTAAAAAACAAATAATGATAAAATACAAATTAATATTTCTCTACTGATCTGTGCTATAAATGTAATTTATATATGATTCCAATCATTTCAAGCATTTTTATAATCAAAATCGCTGACTTTGCGCATGTCTTGTTTTTGTTAAATATGGAAACATGACTTCAGTCAGTGTATTTCTACATTTGGTTAGATTTTATACCCTCACTACTCCTTTCAGAAGAATGTATGAAATATTTGTTTCTCCTCCAGGACACCTGTCAAGTAACTGAGACTACGAAAGTGTTTCCTGGTCTGTGTAATCAGAACTCACAATATGAGCATGTTTCTTTTATTATTTGATCAGAGTGAAGTCAAAAATATAAAGTCTGTGTTGAGGTTTGTGTAAACTAAAGAGATATATTTACATTTTTAAATTATTTTACTATTTCTTCAAGGTTTTGTTGGATCTTTGATATCAGACTTCATAAAAGAAAAGTAAACGTTGCACATGAGAGCCACAATAAATACATAGAGATATATAGAAGGTTGTGCATTCAACTTGCTGCTTCCCAACACCAAATACCTTTATTTCTACATGTTGATACATTCAAAATCATGTCAAATCCTTTCAGGAAGAAAAAGCAGAGCGTTGTAATATGAGTTTGCTTCCTGTAAGTATTTATCTTTTGAAAATGGTTGTTTGATCACTTTGATCAGTCACCATTTCTTCCAGCTAAGAAAACATGTATTTTAGATGTCAGACAAATGCTGCATATAAGAACCACAAGAAATATATAGAGATTTTATTTGACTGATTGCTTTATTATTTCAATAGAAGGTTGTGCATTCAACTTGCTGCTTCCCAACACCAAATATTTTCATTGTGTCAATAAATTCAAACTCAATGTCAAATCATTTCAGGATAAAGAAGCAGAGCACTTTAACATGAGAATGCAGCCTATTGTTAACTGTTGAAACAGGTTGTTTGATCAGATGGGAAAAGGCGTGAGTTCGTCTTCTTTGGTTCTCTTCTGCTCCACACCACGAATCTGAACCTTTCCATCAAATGGTTCGTAGAGACTCAGATGAATGTAGTTCACTTCTCCGAGATGAACCTGTAGGTAAAAAGAGAGGAACATTGGACATCTGAAAGAACATATTTGATCTTGTGCTGCTGAACTCTGAGGAACTTCTACCATCAGAGGTGTGTTTATGGTTTAACTGGTGTTTACTGTCCTGCCATGAATTTGACATGATATCAGATTCAACTGGATGTCACAAATTGTGTTAAATCAACCTGTATATCATACAAACACACATCTGAGGCTTTCATTTTTAGTTTTCAACATCACAATATTATTTACCTTGATGATTAAGTTTTGTCCTCCTCTCACAGACTGATTCCTGTATTTAACTGCTTTGAAATCCACATAGTTCGCCCCTGTCATCGTCTCCACTTGAGGTTTCTCCTGTGTATGAATGAATTAAAATGTGATGTAAATCCAGACTGAAATATAAACCAGTGTTTAGAGACACTCAGAGAGTTGAATGTGGTTTGTGGTGAAGAATGAAGGTAGATTAAATCTCACCCGATCACAAATCGTCTGAATTTCTTGGTTGGCATCCATTGTGTTACTCCATCCTTCAGCTCCAGCCATTGTCACAAGGTCCGTTGAAGTTAACAGAGAAGTCAACTGTCTGCTTTTACGTGTCTCGTGTGTTCATTTCCAGCTGGTTATCAGATGTATTTATACTGTGTAACCACCCTGGATACAGACTGGAAGGTGGCTCTGATGAAGTTCTGGGTGGAGCTACAGTGAAGCTGTGACCTCACATGATTGTGGTGAAGAAACACAGTGTATTGCTTGATCCATTTAAATAAGTATACTACATGTCGATTTTTTTAATTGAAAATATCACCTTAAAATGTGACAAAGAATCTTCATCAATCATAGAGTAGTTGACTTAATTCCTGTTCACATGCAGTCAAAATAGCCTCTTTATTGTGTAACAACTCTGAGATGAAGGAGCAGAGTATTCATATGAGACTGCAGATATATAACTAATAGAACCTGTTAATGTTAAATATGGAAACATGACTTCTGTCAGTGCATTTCTACATTTGATTTAGATGTTCTACGCTCACTGCTCCTTTTTATATTCTCACAAGAATGTCTGAAATATTAGTTTTCTCCTCCAGGACACCTGTCAAGTGACTGAGACTAAGAAAGTGTTTCCTGATCTGTGTAATCAGAACTCACAATATGAGCATGTTTCTTTTATTATTTGATCAGAGTGAAGTCAAACATATAAAGTCTGTGTTGAGGTTTGTGTAAACTAAAGAGATATATTTACTTTATTGTAGAAAGTGAGATTGTCTTGTCTTTTTTATCATAAAGCAGGTCTAGGTGCTAATTTGATACCTTGAAAGTATCAAAAAACTCAACCATTGAGAAACTCAAACACAGCCTGATTCAGAAACTGGGCTTTTAAAAGAGCCGTCAGGACCGCCAGAGATACTTTATGACAAGGAAGAAGCATTTCTAGTTCAGTGTGGCTCTGGCACAACAAGGCTGCTGGACAGCCGATTGCACAATGACTGACCTGCTGAAAGGTTAAAAGGGCAACAGATACAAAGAAACGTTCTTTGGATTTCCCAGACAGGGAATGATTGCATTACTGTCAACAGGTACGAGGCCTAAAGTAATCAAATAAAAAGCAAATAACTGAAGGTTAGGACCAAAAGATGAGTTTTAAATCTGGATTTAAAGGCCTCAACTGTTTGATGTGAGCAGGAAGGTCATTCCAGAGGAAGGGGCCGTTTTCAACCCTGTTAAAGAATGATTTCATTTTAAAGCTCTGTGTCACTTTATTCTGCACATTTTCTGATTTTCAATAAAGACAACTTTGCATGTGAAGTGTGTTTGCTTCAGATTCTCTAGAAACTTCACTTTGAGTGTTTATGTGAGTTAACGCCCAACAACATTTGTTGGACTTAAATATATAGATAAATAGATATCTTTATATTCCTGCCTTTGAGCAGTGGTGACCTAAAGTATAGAAGTGGGCTTTGATTGTCTTCAATACCCGAACCAGCCTTCTCTTTATGCATCCATGGTACCAGCAGGATGAATGCCCTGCCCCTCCCTCAATACCACCACTGAGAGGCCCTTGAGCAAGGCCTGTAATGCATTAGGGATCAGATCTCACTGTGGTGGATGGGTGACTTTCAGGTGAATTAGTTTTTTTATCTCTCGAAGTTCAAAGTTTTTTTTTCTTGAATGTCTCATTAAAGTCACCTTTATATTGTAAAAGTATTTAATAGCACACTGTATGACCAACACACACATAGTATATTGTGGGTGTTTAAGTGAAATATTCAATTCTGAGTCTTTATGGCTGTTACTAAGAGCAATATTTTTTTTTCTTTTTTCCATAATTCAATTTTACTCTGTGTTTACTGATATAAAACTCTCACCACTGATTTAGTATCATGCGATGCATCTACTGTTTCCCCGTATCTCTCTTTATTTCTACCAGGGACGTGCGGTGAGGGGAGGCAGGTGAGGCTCATCATGAAAAGTAAAAAACAAATAATGATAAAATACAAATTAATATTTCTCTACTGATCTGTGCTATAAATGTAATTTATATATGATTCCAATCATTTCAAGCATTTTTATAATCAAAATCGCTGACTTTGCGCATGTCTTGTTTTTGTTAAATATGGAAACATGACTTCAGTCAGTGTATTTCTACATTTGGTTAGATTTTATACCCTCACTACTCCTTTCAGAAGAATGTATGAAATATTTGTTTCTCCTCCAGGACACCTGTCAAGTAACTGAGACTACGAAAGTGTTTCCTGGTCTGTGTAATCAGAACTCACAATATGAGCATGTTTCTTTTATTATTTGATCAGAGTGAAGTCAAAAATATAAAGTCTGTGTTGAGGTTTGTGTAAACTAAAGAGATATATTTACATTTTTAAATTATTTTACTATTTCTTCAAGGTTTTGTTGGATCTTTGATATCAGACTTCATAAAAGAAAAGTAAACGTTGCACATGAGAGCCACAATAAATACATAGAGATATATAGAAGGTTGTGCATTCAACTTGCTGCTTCCCAACACCAAATACCTTTATTTCTACATGTTGATACATTCAAAATCATGTCAAATCCTTTCAGGAAGAAAAAGCAGAGCGTTGTAATATGAGTTTGCTTCCTGTAAGTATTTATCTTTTGAAAATGGTTGTTTGATCACTTTGATCAGTCACCATTTCTTCCAGCTAAGAAAACATGTATTTTAGATGTCAGACAAATGCTGCATATAAGAACCACAAGAAATATATAGAGATTTTATTTGACTGATTGCTTTATTATTTCAAGAGAAGGTTGTGCATTCAACTTGCTGCTTCCCAACACCAAATATTTTCATTGTGTCAATAAATTCAAACTCAATGTCAAATCATTTCAGGATAAAGAAGCAGAGCACTTTAACATGAGAATGCAGCCTATTGTTAACTGTTGAAACAGGTTGTTTGATCAGATGGGAAAAGGCGTGAGTTCGTCTTCTTTGGTTCTCTTCTGCTCCACACCACGAATCTGAACCTTTCCATCAAATGGTTTGTAGAGACTCAGATGAATGTAGTTCACTTCTCCGAGATGAACCTGTAGGTAAAAAGAGAGGAACATTGGACATCTGAAAGAACATATTTGATCTTGTGCTGCTGAACTCTGAGGACCTTCTACCATCAGAGGTGTGTTTATGGTTTAACTGGTGTTTACTGTCCTGCCATGAATTTGACATGATATCAGATTCAACTGGATGTCACAAATTGTGTTAAATCAACCTGTATATCATACAAACACACATCTGAGGCTTTCATTTTTAGTTTTCAACATCACAATATTATTTACCTTGATGATTAAGTTTTCTCCTCCTCTCACAGACTGATTCCTGTATTTAACTGCTTTGAAATCCACATAGTTCGCCCCTGTCATCGTCTCCACTTGAGGTTTCTCCTGTGTATGAATGAATTAAAATGTGATGTAAATCCAGACTGAAATATAAACCAGTGTTTAGAGACACTCAGAGAGTTGAATGTGGTTTGTGGTGAAGAATGAAGGTAGATTAAATCTCACCCGATCACAAATCGTCTGAATTTCTTGGTTGGCATCCGTTGTGTTACTCCATCCTTCAGCTCCAGCCATTGTCACAAGGTCCGTTGAAGTTAACAGAGAAGTCAACTGTCTGCTTTTACGTGTCTCGTGTGTTCATTTCCAGCTGGTTATCAGATGTATTTATACTGTGTAACCACCCTGGATACAGACTGGAAGGTGGCTCTGATGAAGTTCTGGGTGGAGCTACAGTGAAGCTGTGACCTCACATGATTGTGGTGAAGAAACACAGTGTATTGCTTGATCCATTTAAATAAGTATACTACATGTCGATTTTTTTAATTGAAAATATCACCTTAAAATGTGACAAAGAATCTTCATCAATCATAGAGTAGTTGACTTAATTCCTGTTCACATGCAGTCAAAATAGCCTCTTTATTGTGTAACAACTCTGAGATGAAGGAGCAGAGTATTCATATGAGACTGCAGATATATAACTAATAGAACCTGTTAATGTTAAATATGGAAACATGACTTCTGTCAGTGCATTTCTACATTTGATTTAGATGTTCTACGCTCACTGCTCCTTTTTATATTCTCACAAGAATGTCTGAAATATTAGTTTTCTCCTCCAGGACACCTGTCAAGTGACTGAGACTAAGAAAGTGTTTCCTGATCTGTGTAATCAGAACTCACAATATGAGCATGTTTCTTTTATTATTTGATCAGAGTGAAGTCAAACATATAAAGTCTGTGTTGAGGTTTGTGTAAACTAAAGAGATATATTTACTTTATTGTAGAAAGTGAGATTGTCTTGTCTTTTTTATCATAAAGCAGGTCTAGGTGCTAATTTGATACCTTGAAAGTATCAAAAAACTCAACCATTGAGAAACTCAAACACAGCCTGATTCAGAAACTGGGCCTTTAAAAGAGCCGTCAGGACCGCCAGAGATACTTTATGACAAGGAAGAAGCATTTCTAGTTCAGTGTGGCTCTGGCACAACAAGGCTGCTGGACAGCCGATTGCACAATGACTGACCTGCTGAAAGGTTAAAAGGGCAACAGATACAAAGAAACGTTCTTTGGATTTCCCAGACAGGGAATGATTGCATTACTGTCAACAGGTACGAGGCCTAAAGTAATCAAATAAAAAGCAAATAACTGAAGGTTAGGACCAAAAGATGAGTTTTAAATCTGGATTTAAAGGCCTCAACTGTTTGATGTGAGCAGGAAGGTCATTCCAGAGGAAGGGGCCGTTTTCAACCCTGTTAAAGAATGATTTCATTTTAAAGCTCTGTGTCACTTTATTCTGCACATTTTCTGATTTTCAATAAAGACAACTTTGCATGTGAAGTGTGTTTGCTTCAGATTCTCTAGAAACTTCACTTTGAGTGTTTATGTGAGTTAACGCCCAACAACATTTGTTGGACTTAAATATATAGATAAATAGATATCTTTATATTCCTGCCTTTGAGCAGTGGTGACCTAAAGTATAGAAGTGGGCTTTGATTGTCTTCAATACCCGAACCAGCCTTCTCTTTATGCATCCATGGTACCAGCAGGATGAATGCCCTGCCCCTCCCTCAATACCACCACTGAGAGGCCCTTGAGCAAGGCCTGTAATGCATTAGGGATCAGATCTCACTGTGGTGGATGGGTGACTTTCAGGTGAATTAGTTTTTTTATCTCTCGAAGTTCAAAGTTTTTTTTTCTTGAATGTCTCATTAAAGTCACCTTTATATTGTAAAAGTATTTAATAGCACACTGTATGACCAACACACACATAGTATATTGTGGGTGTTTAAGTGAAATATTCAATTCTGAGTCTTTATGGCTGTTACTAAGAGCAATATTTTTTTTTCTTTTTTCCATAATTCAATTTTACTCTGTGTTTACTGATATAAAACTCTCACCACTGATTTAGTATCATGCGATGCATCTACTGTTTCCCCGTATCTCTCTTTATTTCTACCAGGGACGTGCGGTGAGGGGAGGCAGGTGAGGCTCATCATGAAAAGTAAAAAACAAATAATGATAAAATACAAATTAATATTTCTCTACTGATCTGTGCTATAAATGTAATTTATATATGATTCCAATCATTTCAAGCATTTTTATAATCAAAATCGCTGACTTTGCGCATGTCTTGTTTTTGTTAAATATGGAAACATGACTTCAGTCAGTGTATTTCTACATTTGGTTAGATTTTATACCCTCACTACTCCTTTCAGAAGAATGTATGAAATATTTGTTTCTCCTCCAGGACACCTGTCAAGTAACTGAGACTACGAAAGTGTTTCCTGGTCTGTGTAATCAGAACTCACAATATGAGCATGTTTCTTTTATTATTTGATCAGAGTGAAGTCAAAAATATAAAGTCTGTGTTGAGGTTTGTGTAAACTAAAGAGATATATTTACATTTTTAAATTATTTTACTATTTCTTCAAGGTTTTGTTGGATCTTTGATATCAGACTTCATAAAAGAAAAGTAAACGTTGCACATGAGAGCCACAATAAATACATAGAGATATATAGAAGGTTGTGCATTCAACTTGCTGCTTCCCAACACCAAATACCTTTATTTCTACATGTTGATACATTCAAAATCATGTCAAATCCTTTCAGGAAGAAAAAGCAGAGCGTTGTAATATGAGTTTGCTTCCTGTAAGTATTTATCTTTTGAAAATGGTTGTTTGATCACTTTGATCAGTCACCATTTCTTCCAGCTAAGAAAACATGTATTTTAGATGTCAGACAAATGCTGCATATAAGAACCACAAGAAATATATAGAGATTTTATTTGACTGATTGCTTTATTATTTCAATAAAAGGTTGTGCATTCAACTTGCTGCTTCCCAACACCAAATATTTTCATTGTGTCAATAAATTCAAACTCAATGTCAAATCATTTCAGGATAAAGAAGCAGAGCACTTTAACATGAGAATGCAGCCTATTGTTAACTGTTGAAACAGGTTGTTTGATCAGATGGGAAAAGGCGTGAGTTCGTCTTCTTTGGTTCTCTTCTGCTCCACACCACGAATCTGAACCTTTCCATCAAATGGTTCGTAGAGACTCAGATGAATGTAGTTCACTTCTCCGAGATGAACCTGTAGGTAAAAAGAGAGGAACATTGGACATCTGAAAGAACATATTTGATCTTGTGCTGCTGAACTCTGAGGACCTTCTACCATCAGAGGTGTGTTTATGGTTTAACTGGTGTTTACTGTCCTGCCATGAATTTGACATGATATCAGATTCAACTGGATGTCACAAATTGTGTTAAATCAACCTGTATATCATACAAACACACATCTGAGGCTTTCATTTTTAGTTTTCAACATCACAATATTATTTACCTTGATGATTAAGTTTTCTCCTCCTCTCACAGACTGATTCCTGTATTTAACTGCTTTGAAATCCACATAGTTCGCCCCTGTCATCGTCTCCACTTGAGGTTTCTCCTGTGTATGAATGAATTAAAATGTGATGTAAATCCAGACTGAAATATAAACCAGTGTTTAGAGACACTCAGAGAGTTGAATGTGGTTTGTGGTGAAGAATGAAGGTAGATTAAATCTCACCCGATCACAAATCGTCTGAATTTGCTGGTTGGCATCCATTGTGTCACTCCATCCTTCAGCTCCAGCCATTGTCACAAGGTCCGTTGAAGTTAACAGAGAAGTCAACTGTCTGCTTTTACGTGTCTCGTGTGTTCATTTCCAGCTGGTTATCAGATGTATTTATACTGTGTAACCACCCTGGATACAGACTGGAAGGTGGCTCTGATGAAGTTCTGGGTGGAGCTACAGTGAAGCTGTGACCTCACATGATTGTGGTGAAGAAACACAGTGTATTGCTTGATCCATTTAAATAAGTATACTACATGTAGATTTTTTTTAGGTGAAAATATCACCTTAAAATGTGACAAAGAATCTTCATCAATCATAGAGTACTTGACTTAATTCCTGTTCACATGCAGTCAAAATAGCCTCTTTATTGTGTAACAACTCTGAGATGAAGGAGCAGAGTATTCATATGAGACTGCAGATATATAACTAATAGAACCTGTTAATGTTAAATATGGAAACATGACTTCTGTCAGTGCATTTCTACATTTGATTTAGATGTTCTACGCTCACTGCTCCTTTTTATATTCTCACAAGAATGTCTGAAATATTAGTTTTCTCTTCCAGGACACCTGTCAAGTGACTGAGACTAAGAAAGTGTTTCCTGATCTGTGTAATCAGAACTCACAATATGAGCATGTTTCTTTTATTATTTGATCAGAGTGAAGTCAAACATATAAAGTCTGTGTTGAGGTTTGTGTAAACTAAAGAGATATATTTACTTTATTGTAGAAAGTGAGATTGTCTTGTCTTTTTTATCATAAAGCAGGTCTAGGTGCTAAATTGATACCTTGAAAGTATCAAAAAACTCAACCATTGAGAAATTCACACACAGCCTGATTCAGAAACTGGGCCTTTAAAAGAGCCGTCAGGACCGCCAGAGATACTTTATGACAAGGAAGAAGCATTTCTAGTTCAGTGTGGCTCTGGCACAACAAGGCTGCTGGACAGCCGATTGCACAATGACTGACCTGCTGAAAGGTTAAAAGGGCAACAGGTACAAAGAAACGTTCTTTGGATTTCCCAGACAGGGAATGATTGCATTACTGTCAACAGGTACGAGGCCTAAAGTAATCAAATAAAAAGCAAATAACTGAAGGTTAGGACCAAAAGATGAGTTTTAAATCTGGATTTAAGAGAACTCAGAAGGTCTTTCAAGCCTCATGTTTAAACAAACTGTCACTAGCCGTGATGATTAAAACGTTAGCTGAATGCAAAAAACACAAATACAGCTGATTCTGACCCAACAAGGAAACAGTTGTTAACTTTCTCAAAGCAGGTGTGACTTACACAGAAGAAGCCCATCATTCACACAGATAGGAGGAAGGAAACGAACACAAGGAGTGAGATCCAAACGTCACTGGTCCTGGACCAAGATACTGTAGCTTGAAGTCTTGTTGTGGCACAAATTCAGAGTCTGAGTGTGAGAACGAAATTAAAGGGAACCAAGGTGTTTCATTTTAAAGCTCTGTGTCACTTTATTCTGCACATTTTCTGATTTTCAATAAAGACAACTTTGCATGTGAAGTGTGTTTGCTTCAGACTCTCTAGAAACTTCACTTTGAGTGTTTATATGAGTTAACGCCCAACAACATTTGTTGGACTTAGATTATAGCATTTGTGTTGCATTTTATGGCCATTTAAAACATATGTATTACTCATGTCTCCCATTGTACAAGGGATGCTTGACTGGTTCACCTAAAAGACATGATTTAAAATATTAAGATATTTAGTTTTATACAGATTGTCCAGCTGCAACTTTTTATTGAGTTGGAAACGATTAAATAGAGACAAAAAACACACATGAGCCGTGGGACAAGGAAGCTTTTGTGCTTGTTTTGGCAGGAATTTAGAGGTTGAGTTTTAATCCAAGAGTATGAATCTCAAATGAACCTCAATCATCTTACTACTGTAATATTGGCGTATATATATATATATATATATATATATATATGTATTAAATATACATATATATTATGTATTAAATATACATATATTATGTATTAAATATATATTAAATATGTATTAAGTATATTATGTATTAAATATACATAATATACATATATATATGTATTATTTACTCTGAAAGTTCCTCAAAGTTCACTGAGAGACTCTCACAACAACACAACAAGATGGTTTCAGGTACAGGCTTGTCTTTGAGATTGGCCTCAAATAACTGATTGATGCCAAATCACCGTCATTCAGTAATTATGATGAAAGTCGTTAGAAGTAGTCGACACAATCACAAGGCTTAGAAAACACAGATAGAGCCTGTGGGGAACAACATCAGTTAAAAACTGTATTTTGACTCTTTTTCTACCTAAATTTAGTTTCTTAGCAGAAACTTCCTCTCCTCTGAGATTTAAAGTAAGGCTTTTAAGCTGTTATCCACTTTTCTTAACAAAAGTAAAAAAACAGTGGTGAGAGTATTTTCTTTTAAGTAACAGTAAAATAGATATCTTTATATTCCTGCCTTTGAGCAGTGGTGACCTAAAGTATAGAAGTGGGCTTTGATTGTCTTCAATACCCGAACCAGCCTTCTCTTTATGCATCCATGGTACCAGCAGGATGAATGCCCTGCCCCTCCCTCATTACCACCACTGAGAGGCCCTTGAGCAAGGCCTGTAATGCATTAGAGATCACATCTCACTGTGGTTGATGGGTGACTTTCAGGTGAATTTGTTTTTAACCTCTCGAAGTTCAAAGTTTTTTTTCCCTTAAATGTGTCATTAAAGTCACCTTTAGGTTTTAAAAGTAATTTAATGTCACACTGTGATTTTCAGTCAGGTTTTCCAGAATAAAACAAGAGGATCATCAGCTAAAAGTGGACATTAACTTGGATTCATTGGTTGTTGATTTTACAGAGTAATTATGAAGGACAAAATCCGCGAGCACAAATGAGATCCACGCGCGGGTGTAGAGGTCTCGCGCGTGCAACTCAAACAGCCACGTCACTCCGCACAGAATACCTCTGCTCGCACCAGCAAAATTGAAGCCCGCGAGGACAAAACCATGCTTTGAGGAGAGAGGAGCGTCCCCTGGTGCGCGACTTCTATCACTGCTCTTCTGATCACAAAGCTGTTTGTTCTTTTTGACACTAAGTGGGCGGACCAAGTCACCATCGTATCATTGGTTACAATCCTCGTCATTGGATTGATCAGATATTAATCCCGAGGTAAATATTGTACTTTTATTCTATACACCTCAGAGGTAAATAATGTACTTTATACTACACTAAGTCTCAGAGAAAAATAATGTACTTTATACTACACTATCTCAGAGGTAAATAATGTACTTTATACTACACTATCTCAGAGGTAAATATGTACTTTATACTACACTATCTCAGAGGTAAATATGTACTTTTTACCACACCTTAGAGGTAAACAATGTACTTTAAACGTTAATAACGTTTGGAAATACAAACATTAAATTGTGTTTCTTTTGTAAATAAACTAGAGTCAAGTTGCAGATTGATTTCAATTATTTTCATCATTCTTTTCCATACAATGTGTGTTTGATAGTGAAACCTCTTGTAATCTGAATTGATTCAAACATGAAGTGATCATATTTAATCATACTCTTGTGTTTACAGAAGTTAACAGATAAAATGTAGCTGTATTTACTGTGAGCAAGAATTTTGAATGAAATATGAAATATGCAAGTTTCTATGTGGGAAATGTTTGACCCATAGTAGACTAGAAGTCTGAATATTTTGGCTTCTGCTGCTTTTATTTGGATCATTCTTTTCACCCCTTTTTATATATAAAAAATACTGAATCGCTGTACTTTAGTCATTTTTCCATACAGTGAGCACCACAAGAAAGGAAATTCTCCTCCATTGTGCTGGTGTGGCGACAGAAATCTCAGACATTTCAAAACTATGACGAATAATCTGTCCTGCTGTCTCTCTATACAACTATCTTCATGGCCAAATAGTTGTCAATGAGAGAATATGTTTTTCTTTTTCCAGTTTAGGTGAACTGACCCTTTAAGTAGCGTTATATTAACAATCTTTCACAAACTATCATAAATGTTTGAAAATTTGTATTAAGTAACGCATTTTTCCTTCGTTGTTTCCAGTTAAAGCTTATGCAGTCAGAGCTGAATGTTGAAGAAGTTGTCAATGATAGAAGTCTGAAGGTATGCTCACTATTAATAGTAATGTCCTATAATCACACCTAAATGCTCTGTCACTATTTTATAAGTTACTTATCCCTGATTTTCCGTGTTTAGGTTTTCAGTGAAAGGTGCAGAATCCACTACACGCCTCCGAAGGTGAAGTGAAGCTCCGTCTGATGAGAGGAGCTGCTTCACTCGAGGTTCGAATCCCGACCGGACTTGAAACTACGACAAGCTGCTGAGTCCTGACTGCAGGCTGCAGACCATCCAGACCGCCCTGACCTCTTCTCCAACACACTTGTATTCCATTGTGTCTGTTGCATTGCATTACCACAGCTGTACAGCAGTCATTAGTGTCATTCTTTAATGAGAAACATTGTACAAAAAGAGTGTTTTTAAAAAAAAAAAGACAATAAAATGTTTTAAAGCAATGTGTTGTTTGTGAGGTTCTGGGTGGAGCTACAGTGAAGCTGTGACCTCACATGATTGTGGTGAAGAAACCCAAGATACTGCTTTAACCATTTACTACTTGTAGATTTCATTAAGGTGAAAATATCACGACGCTTCATAATGTTGGTCTTCTTTGTTTTTGCTTTATTGGGGAAAGACAGACAGGACTTATTGTCAGTATATTTTTTTCATTTGGTTAGTTTCTCTATGCACCTTTTTATAATTTCAGAAGAATGTATGAAGTATTGTTGTCCTCCTCCAGGACACCTGTCAAGTAACGAAGAAAGTTTGTCCTGGTTTGTGTAATCAGAACTCACAACATGAGAAAATTAAAAATCTTTTTCCGTGTTAAGGTCTGGGGGGGGATTTATTTACTTTTTTGAAATCTATTTGTCACCATTTCTTCCAGCCAAGAAAACATGTATTTTCGATATCAGACTAATGCTGCATATAAGAACCACAAGAAATACATAAAGCTTTTTTTATGCTTTTTTTATTATTTCAATAGAAGGTTGTGCATTCTACTTGCTGCTTCCCAACACCAAATATTTGTATTGTGTTAATAAATTCAAAACCAATGTCAAATCATTTCAGGATAAAGAAGCAGAGCACTTTAACATGAGAATGCAGCCTATTGTTAACTGTTGAAACAGGTTGTTTGATCAGATGGGAAAAGGCGTGAGTTCGTCTTCTTTGGTTCTCTTCTGCTCCACACCACGAATCTGAACCTTTCCATCAAATGGTTTGTAGAGACTCAGATGAATGTAGTTCACTTCTCCGAGATGAACCTGTAGGAAAAAAGAGAGGAACATTGGACATCTGAAAGAACATATTTGATCTTGTGTTGCTGAACGCTGAGGACCTTCTACCATCAGAGGTGTGTTTATGGTTTAACTGGTGTTTACTGTCCAGCCATGAATTTGACATGATATCAGATTCAACTGGATGTCACAAATTATGTTAAATCAACCTGTATATTATACAAACACACATCTGAGGCTTTCATTTTTAGTTTTCAACATCACAATATTATTTACCTTGATGATTAAGTTTTCTCCTCCTCTCACAGACTGATTCCTGTATTTAACTGCTTTGAAATCCACATAGTTCGCCCCTGTCATCGTCTCCACTTGAGGTTTCTCCTGTGTATGAATGAATTAAAATGTGATGTAAATCCAGACTGAAATATAAACCAGTGTTTAGAGACACTCAGAGAGTTGAATGTGGTTTGTGGTGAAGAATGAAGGTAGATTAAATCTCACCCGATCACAAATCGTCTGAATTTCTTGGTTGGCATCCATTGTGTTACTCCATCCTTCAGCTCCAGCCATTGTCACAAGGTCCGTTGAAATTAACAGAGAAGTCAACTGTCTGCTTTTACGTGTCTCGTGTGTTCATTTCCAGCTGGTTATCAGATGTATTTATACTGTGTAACCACCCTGGATACAGACTGGAAGGTGGCTCTGATGAAGTTCTGGGTGGAGCTACAGTGAAGCTGTGACCTCACATGATTGTGGTGAAGAAACACAGTGTATTGCTTGATCCATTTAAATAAGTATACTGCATGTCGATTTTTTTAGGTGAAAATATCACCTTAAAATGTGACAAAGAATCTTCATCAATCATAGAGTACTTGACTTAATTCCTGTTCACATGCAGTTAAAATAGCCTCTTTATTGTGTAACAACTCTGAGATGAAGGAGCAGAGTATTCATATGAGACTGCAGATATATAACTAATAGAACCTGTTTATGTTAAATATGGAAACATGACTTCAGTCAGTGTATTTCCCTGTTTGGTTAGATTTTCTACGCTCACTACTCCTTTTTATATTCTCACAAGAATGTCTGAAATATTAGTTTTCTCCTCCAGGACACCTGTCAAGTGACTGAGACTAAGAAAGTGTTTCCTGATCTGTGTAATCAGAACTCACAATATGAGCATGTTTCTTTTATTATTTGATCAGAGTGAAGTCAAACATATAAAGTCTGTGTTGAGGTTTGTGTAAACTAAAGAGATATATTTATATTTTTAAATTAATTTGTTAACATTTCTTCAAGATTTTGTCGGATCTTTGATATCAGACTTCATAAATGGTTTTAATAGTCAACAGCTGCAATATTTGAAAATTTTTGACTTGTAGGAATTTATTTGTGACATTGAAAGTTTTCTTAAGTTGGTCCCATATTGCAGAAAGTGACATTTCCATGTTTCCATTTTTCTTTATTATAAAAAAGGTGCTAAATTGATACCTTGAAAGTATCAAAAAACTCAACCATTGAGAAATTCACACACAGCCTGATTCAGAAACTGGGCCTTTAAAAGAGCCGTCAGCACCGCCAGAGATACTCTGTCACAAAGATGAAGCATTTCTAGTTCAGTGTGGCTGTAAAGCCTTGTGCACAGCCACAATGACTATAATCCTGCAGGCTTAATAATTATCATAACTAGAGAATTTGGCTGTGTGGCTGCTACTGCCCGAAGACGTTGCAATATATAAATATATATACGCCAATATTACCAGCAGCAAGATGTATCATTGGGGCTCATTTGAGATATTGCTTCTCTCATTTCTGCATTTGAGATTCATTCTCTTGGATTGAATCTTGTATTTGTGATGGACAGTTGAGACAGTAGAGACTTGAGAGCAGCTATTGCTTCACAGAAACACATGCGTGTGTGTCACTAATTATTCATGGTGATTTGGGCAAATACTAACCTTTGGAAATGACGGGAGCTATTGTTAAGTCTTGTTGTGGCACAAAGTCAGAGGTTGAGTGTGAGAATGAAATTACAGGTACCCAAGGTGTGTTTTATGTGTTTTGACACAGTAAGTAAAAAAGACAAATTCTTTGGAATTGGGCTCCTACAGGTAACGATTAATCAATGACTGATAGATAGATAGATAGAAACTTTATTGATCCCACGAGGGTAATTATTTAGTTGCAAGCAGCAATAGGATACAGGCAAGCAGCAATAGGATACAGGCTGTTGAAAGGTTAATGGCAACAGGTGTTGGGAACAAAAAGGAGCGTGTTTTTTTATCAGCAAATGTGAAAAACTAATTTATTGACATCAATATAATTATTAATGTCAGTAAGATTATTAACAATTGTTAATAATAATAACAACACAGTTTTGAGGTTTCAAGGTTTCGCAGAGTTTGATGGTTTCAGGGACAGGCAGAGCTGCAGCACCGGAACCCCTGTGGAGCCTGTGGTTCTCGGCCAATGAGACCCAGTGATGACAAGTCACACTGAGGTGTGACTTAGCTTCTCCTGGAGCATGGTGTTATCTTGAACTCAAATCAGGCTTTTTGCTGAACAAGCAGGCCCCAGGTCTTTTCCTTTCTGCAAAGCACATGGTGACCACAAGCACATAGTCAGACCCCAACACAGGTACAAAGAAACATTCTTTGGAATTCCCAGACAGGGAATGATTGCATTACTGGCAACAGGTACGAGGCCTGAAGTGATCTTTAAGAGAACTCAGGAGGTCTTTCAAGCCTCATGTTTAAACAAACTGTCACTAGCCGTGATGATTAAAACGTTAGCTGAATGCAAAAAACACAAATACAGCTGATTCTGACCCAACAAGGAAACAGTTGTTAACTTTCTCAAAGCAGGTGTGACTTACACAGAAGAAGCCCATCATTCACACAGATAGGAGGAAGGAAACGAACACAAGGAGTGAGATCCAAACGTCACTGGTCCTGGACCAAGATACTGTAGCTTGAAGTCTTGTTGTGGCACAAATTCAGAGGTTGAGTGTGAGAACGAAATTAAAGAGAACCAAGGTGTGTTTTATCTGTTTTGACACAGTATTTAGAAACAAAAAATTCTTTGGAATTTGGCTCTTACAGGTACCGATTGCGCAATGACTGACCTGCTGGAAGGTTAAGGGCAACAGGTACAAAGAAAATTCTGTGGAATTCTCAGACAGGGAATGATTGCATTACTGGCAACACGTATACGAGGCCTGAAGTAATCAAAGAAAAAGTAAATAACTGAAGGTTAAGACAAAAAAAAAGAGTTTTGAGTCTGGATTTAAAAGCCTCAACTGTTTGATATCTTAAAAACTGTGTCAAAGAATCTGAACTGATTTTATAGTACTTGTCACTATTTCTTTTTCACATTCAGTCAAAACAAGCCCACAATATAAGAAATGCAAGTACAAAAGGACAAACTTTAAGAGCAACTGATGATTTGAGTAGTTTTTTGACTTGCAAGAATTGACTAGTGACATTGGAGGTTTCCTTAAGTTACATCCAGCAGCAATCATATATCTTTTGATCCTACATACAGATAAGGGTGTGTTGCATCACATTTGAATGAATCTATTGTTTTCTGTCAGACAAACCAACATGTTGAACAAAGAGTTAATTCAGAGACAACTGACCCACTCTGTAATGTGTCACCTGGTAATAGGTTTAAGTCCAGATGCTCTAGATTTCTAGTTTAGACTTTAGAGGCTGTTGACGCTTCATAATGTTGCTCTTCTTTGTTTTTGAATTTTGGAGGAAAGACAGACAGGACTTATTGTCAGTATATTTTTTTCATTTGGTTAGTTTCTCTGTGCTCCCTTTTTATGATTTCAGAAGAATGTATGAAATATTGTTGTCCTCCTCCAGGACACCTGTCAAGAAACTAACGAAGAAAGTTTGTCCTGGTTTGTGTAATCAGAACTCATAACATGCAAAAATTAAAGATCTTTTTCCGTGTTAAGGTCTGGGTGGAGATTTATTTACCTTTTTAAATCTATTTGTCACCATTTGTTCCAGCCAAGAAAACTTACATGTTAGATATCAGACAAATGCTGCATATAAGAACCACAAGAAATATATAGAGATTGTATTATTTTATTTTATCTTTATTATTTCAATAGAAGGTTGTGTTAGTAAATTCTAAATCAATGTCAAATCATTTCAGGATAAAGAAGCAGAGCACTTTAATATCAGACTGCAGCCTATTTTTAGTGTAAAGGTGTGAGGGGCTCACCTTTGGTTTTTTTCAGCTGCACAACATTAAGCACAACCTTTCCTCCATGACATGGAAGTTCTTGGAAGAGACTCAGATGAATGTAGTCATCTCCTCCAACATGAACCTGTAGGTAAAAAGAGAGGAACATTGGACATCTGAAAGAACATATTTGATCTTGTGTTGCTGAACTCTGAGGACCTTCTACCATCAGAGGTGTGTTTATGGTTTAACTGGTGTTTACTGTCCTGCCATGAATTTGACATGATATCAGATTCAACTGGATGTCACAAATATTGTTAATTCAACTTGTATATCACACAAAGACACATCTGAGGCTTTCATTTTTTTTTTAAATATCACAATATTATTTACCTTGATGAGGAAGTTTGTTCCTGCCACAATCTGATTCCTGTATTTAACTGCGTTGAATTCACGAAAGTTGAATCCAGACAATTTAGGTTTCACCTGTGTATGAATGAATTAAAATGTGATGTAAATCCAGACTGAAATATAAACCAGGGTTGAGAGACACTCAGAGAGTTAAATGTGGTTTGTGGTGAAGAATGAAGGTAGATTGAATCTCACCTGATCACAAATCTTCTGAATGTCCTCATTGGCATTCGTTGTGTTACTCCATCCTCCAACTACAGCCATTGTCACAAGGTCCGTTGAAGTTAACAGAGAAGTCAACTGTCTGCTTTTACGTGTCTCGTGTGTTCATTTCCAGCTGGTTATCAGATGTATTTATACTGTGTAACCACCCTGGATACAGACTGGAAGGTGGCTCTGATGAAGTTCTGGGTGGAGCTACAGTGAAGCTGTGACCTCACATGATTGTGGTGAAGAAACACAGTGTATTGCTTGATCCATTTAAATAAGTATACTACATGTAGATTTTTTTAATTGAAAATATCACTTTAAAATGTGACAAAGAATCTTCATCAATCATAGAGTACTTGACTTAATTCCTGTTCACATGCAGTTAAAATAGCCTCTTTATTGTGTAACAACTCTGAGATGAAGGAGCAGAGTATTCATATGAGACTGCAGATATATAACTAATAGAACCTGTTTATGTTAAATATGGAAACATGACTTCAGTCAGTGTATTTCCCTGTTTGGTTAGATTTTCTACGCTCACTACTCCTTTTTATATTCTCACAAGAATGTCTGAAATATTAGTTTTCTCCTGCAGGACACCTGTCAAGTGACTGAGACTAAGAAAGTGTTTCCTGGTCTGTGTAATCAGAACTCACAATATGAGCATGTTTCTTTTATTATTTGATCAGAGTGAAATCAAAAATATAAAGTCTGTGTTGAGGTTTGTGTAAACTAAAGAGATATATTTACATTTTTTCATTAATTTACTATTTCCTCAAGATTTTGTTGGATCTTTGATATCAGACTTCATAAAAGACAAGCAAACGTTGCACATGAGAGCCACAATAAATACATAGAGATATATAGAAGGTTGTGCATTCAACTTGCTGCTTCCCAACACCAAATACCTTTATTTCTACATGTTGATACATTCAAAATCATGTCAAATCCTGTCAGGATGACGAAGCAGAGCGTTGTAATATGAGTTTGCTTCTTGTAAGTATTTATCTTTTGAAAAATATTGTTTGATCACTTTGATCAGTCAATGATAAGAGAGAGAACTCACAACATGAGAAGGTTATTACATTCAACTAATAGTCATTCAGCCTGTATATCATACACACATCTGAAGCTTTACATTTTTTTGTTTTCAAATATCACAATATTTTTTCTCCTTCCACAACATGACTCCTCTAATTCCTGATACTTCTTGCCTGTCTTTTCCTCCTGTTGACGCTTCACCTGCATATGAATTAATTCAAACGTGATGTAGATCCAGACTGAAATGCAGACCAGAGGGTTGAGTGTGAGGAATGAAGGTATAGTGATGCTTACCTGATCACAAATGGTCTGAGTTTCCACAGTGGCATCTCTTGTCTCAGTGAATCAAGGTTTACCATTAATTAAACAATGTGAATTTAAATAAATGTACTACATGTAGATTTTTCAAAGTAAAAATTAAAGGTAAAACTAATATGGTGAACAAATGTGACAAAGAATCTGCTCCCATGAAGTATTTGTAACTGTTCACATTCAATAAAAACAAGGCGACAATAAAAGAAACGCTGGTACAAAAAGACAAACAGGCAACTAAGAGCAACTGATGATTTGAGTAGGTTTGTTTAATGGTTTTAATAGTCAACAGCTGCAATATTTGAACGTTTTTGACTTATTTATAGGAATTTATTTGCGACATTGAAAGTTTTCTTAAGTTGGTCCCATATTGTAGAAAGTGAGATTTCCATGTTTCCATTTTTTTAATCATAAAACAGGTCTAGGTGCTAAATTGATACCTTGAAAGTATCAAAAAACTCAACCATTGAGAAATTCACACACAGCCTGATTCAGAAACTGGGCCTTTAAAAGAGCCGTCAGCACCGCCAGAGATACTCTGTCACAAAGATGAAGCATTTCTAGTTCAGTGTGGCTGTAAAGCCTTGTGCACAGCCACACTGACTATAATCCTGCAGGCTTAATATTAATCATAACTAGAGAATTTGGCTGTGTGGCTGCTACTGCCCGAAGACGTTGCAATATATATATATATATATATATATATATACGCCAATATTACCAGCAGCAAGATGTATCATTGGGGCTCATTTGAGATATTGCTTCTCTCATTTCTGCATTTGAGATTCATTCTCTTGGATTGAATCTTGTATTTGTGATGGACAGTTGAGACAGTAGAGACTTGAGAGCAGCTATTGCTTCACAGAAACACATGCGTGTGTGTCACTAATTATTCATGGTGATTTGGGCAAATACTAACCTTTGGAAATGACGGGAGCTATTGTTAAGTCTTGTTGTGGCACAAAGTCAGAGGTTGAGTGTGAGAATGAAATTAAAGGTACCCAAGGTGTGTTTTATGTGTTTTGACACAGTAAGTAGAAAAATTCTTTGGAATTGGGCTCCTACAGGTAACGATTAATCAATGATTGACCTGCTGGAAGGTTAAGGTACAAAGAAAAATTCGTTGGAAATCTTGACCTGTAGGAGCCCAATTCTTTGGAATTGGGCTCCTACAGGTAACGATTAATCAATGATTGACCTGCTGGAAGGTTAATGTACAAAGAAAAATTTGTTGGAAATCGTTATCTGTAGAAGCCCAATTCTTTGGAATTGGGCTTCTTAAGTCATAAGATGTCACACCTGTATGTCAAGTTGGGTTTTTGTCCTGTCTCCACGTTTGTTTTGTGACTTCCTGTTTTATTTTGGAAATTAACTCTCCTCTCGTTTCAGGTTCCTTGCCCTTCCTCATGTGTCACCAGTCTGATTGTCTTCCCTGATTCCTGATTGTCTCCACCTGCTCCCCCACTTCCCTCATGTGTACTTATAGTCTGCGTCTCCCCTTGTCCTGTGCCAGTGTGTCATGTCCTTTTGCCTTGCACACCCGCCTCATGATGTGAGGAATTTTAAGTTTTAAAGCATTCCTAGAGCTGGATATTATGTGTCACAGTGTGTTTACTTAGGAAGTGTTAAACCAAGGAGTGTGGTCATTGAATGTATATTGAGTGTCTGTGATGGGGGTTTGAGGAATGCCAGGAGGTGTAAATCTGCGGGGGAAGAGGGTAGTTCACAGAGGTGTCTGCCCAGGACAATGGGTCAGGATCCAAGGAGGAGCCCATTGGACTTAAGTCAATCGTGGAGCTGATCGATAGGTTGAGGAATGTAACTCTGGGGGGGCAAAGGAGCTGTTTGTCCCCTGAGAGAATCGGACTTCCTTCGTACCATGGGGCAGATACATCTATCTGTCCTGTGGTATGAACGGGGTCTCATATTTCTTGAAATATTTTACTATCGATAGTGTAATTTGGTTTGTAATTGTATAGCTTCTGTTTGTTATTAAATATCTTTTGATTTGATTGTAAATCGGAACCAGCTGGTTATTTGATACGACTCTGTTGACGAAAAGTACAGTAGAGAGCGTGAGCTGCGGCCTTCCATAGCGAGAGAGGTAGAATCCCAACAAATGGAAACCACGAAGGGACTCTCTTGGCGGACCTCGAGACACGGACTGGATGAGGCATTGGCCGCCGATACCTTCGGGGCCCCACTGACAAAGGTAAAGCAGAACCGTTTTAATAAAATCTGTATAGTTATCATAGAAATACTTAGCGAAGGTATCGGAGGCCAGCGCTTCTGAAAGCCGGACACGAGGAGACCCCGCAGCAAGCTGGTAAAGTATATTTTTAAAGTAATTCAATGTAGCTACAAGACTGTATTGAATGCGGAAGCACATTTGCAAGCTGAATTACAAATAGTTGTTTGTGATATTTGATTGTTGTCCAGCAAGAGTGTGGCCTAGCCGTGTTAATAGCTTATTGTGGTGGGACGAGGTTACGGCTAAAGCCGGGTTAATGTATACTCTGTGAGCTGAACTAAGGTTGCGGCAAAGCCGTCATAAATGTATTAATTCTGCAGTTCTAGCCAAAGGTACGTCTTGGACGATATAGGAGCACTGAGTGAGTCAAGCCATACAATGAATTGCGGGTAGATTACGTTTAGTGGGTGACGATCGCTAAATAGTCCTACGATGGCGTCTTGTGTTTGATGAAACAGTGACTCATAAGGGTCCATTGTGAATGGTAAAGTTGTTATATTTCATGTAAGGGTCCATTTTGAATGGTAAAGTTGTTGTATTTCATGTAAGGGTCCATTTTGAATGGTAAAGTTAGAGTGTTAGCTACGGGCACATAGTCGCCGATAACTTAGCTTTTTGTGTGTGTGTGTTGACTAAAGACACGTGGACGCCGTTAGCACGTGCAGGTTGTTAGCGTGTTTTGCTAGAAAACTTCATTACCCAGAAACCAGAAGGGGTAATTAAAAATAGAACTACAAAAGTACGTCACCCAGTGGACAAGAAGAAAAAGTTACAATAGAGTGAGTCTAGAGAGATTTCTTATATTTGGATTTTCATTGTTTTACAATTTCATTTTAATTCTATAATCTATCGATTTTCAGTTTTTTTTTTTTTTTTTTTTTTTTTTGATTTATCAATTTTAAGTTTTGGCCTATGAAAATTTGGAACAACTTGGAGTGTGCTTGGATCAAAGAAAAAGGTGAAGCAGATAAAAATGAAATGATGTCCAAGAGGGAAAGACAGAAATGTTTAAAGTGGACTGGAAAGCATATGATATGTGAAGAGAAAGGAATGCAGGAGCAGAAAGGGGGGTGATACATGCATACATACATACATACATACATACAAGAATTGGATTGTAAATTTTATCTCTACATGAGACAACGTTGCACCCAACTGCAGATTAGCGAAGATGTATTCTAACGTTTACTGCTGATCTTTGGGAAGTTTTTGTTTTGTTTGCTTTTTAGTTGAGGTACATGGTCGGGTGGATCCTGATCTGGGGTCTCCGCTTTGCTGCCATACGCTCCCCAGACACAAACATCATGAACGACACCCACCACTCAACACGCCGAGGATGAAGAAGACGAACGAGACTCATTCAAGATCTACAGTGTCGGCCCTGACTGAAGGCTTTTCACCATCTATGAGCCTGGAAAACATCACACAAGAAAGTTGTGTGACATGGACAGAGAAGTTTAGTCAGCACAGGCACAAGGATGCCCAGCTGATAATGTATCAGGCCATGAGAGAGAGGAAGCTGAAAGAGGGGCTGAGACTTTGACACACACCAACTGGAGACTTTGGTTGCCATAACTGTGGCCGCTTGGACATTGGAGAAGAGGCTGCTCATTCTCCATGGAGCGAGTGGTGGGAGGGCTCGACAATCAGCCATCAGACTGGCGAGGGGCAGCAGGCAAGCGGAGTGGACCCTGGTGATGGACCAACGACGAGCACACACATTACAACACAGAGGGTGAGTTAACTTTAGATTCTTTAGATGACAAACTTGTACATGCAATACACACATTGGAAGTTAGACAAACACCACTCACACCCACATAGCACATATATTCGAATGAGATTTTATTGGAAGAAATACTGCCGTTGTCTCTGTTTCTGTCTCCCACACAATCTGAGTTGTTTAAGGACGAGGTTCCACATGTGTTCTGGTACGAGGCCCAGGAATGCTGTGGAAGGACATGTCGGACCGGCAGCAAGTCAGACTCAATTCACCACCGTTGGACGACAATGAAACACCGAGAACTATGTGGCCTTAGAGGCATTATGTGTTGTCCACTGTTTTTTAACATGCAAACTGTTTAATAAACTCACTCTGAAGAGTGAGTTAGGGGGGAATTGTGAGGAATTTTAAGTTTTAAAGCATTCCTAGAGCTGGATATTATGTGTCACAGTGTGTTTACTTAGGAAGTGTTAAACCAAGGAGTGTGGTCATTGAATGTATATTGAGTGTCTGTGATGGGGGTTTGAGGAATGCCAGGAGGTGTAAATCTGCGGGGGAAGAGGGTAGTTCACAGAGGTGTCTGCCCAGGACAATGGGTCAGGATCCAAGGAGGAGCCCATTGGACTTCAGTCAATCGTGGAGCTGATCGATAGGTTGAGGAATGTAACTCTGGGGGGGGGGGGGGCAAAGGAGCTGTTTGTCCCCTGAGAGAATCGGACTTCTTTCGTACCATGGGGCAGATACATCTATCTGTCCTGCGGTATGAACGGGGTCTCATATTTCTTGAAATATTTTACTATCGATAGTGTAATTTGGTTTGTAATTGTATAGCTTCTGTTTGTTGTTAAATATCTTTTGATTTGATTGTAAATCGGAACCAGCTGGTTATTTGATACGACTCTGTTGACGAAAGTACAGTAGAGAGCGTGAGCTGCGGCCTTCCATAGCGAGAGAGGTAGAATCCCAACAATGATATCAGCAAATCCAAGCCTGAGTATTGTCTATCCCGTTCTTGTTCCTCGTTTCTTGTTTCTAGTTTCTTCTGTAAGAGCGACCTTGTTTTGCCTTTTGCCATTTTTGATCATCCAGCTCTTTGAGTAGAATCAGAGCTTTTTTATTTGTAGCCTTTTGCCTTTCTTGCGAAGTGATTTTTGGTTTGGCTTTTGCCGTTTTTACTTCACTGCCCTTTGAGTTAAATCGGAGTTTTTTTTTTTAGTTCTGCTTTTTGAGTTTGTTTTCCTGCCTCGCTAAAAGAGGCTTTGTTTCCAGAGATTTTCCTGAGTCTTTTTGTTGTAAATAAAGGATCGTCAGTTGAACCTTAACATCTGCATCCGAGTCCTCATCCAGAGTTCCCTCCGTGACATAAGAAGTCATAAGAAGAACTCACAATAATCTTAATATCAGTAAAATTATTAACAATTATAAATAATAATAACACAGTTTCGAGGTTTCGCAGAGTTTGATGGTTTCAGGGACAGGCAGAGCTGCAGCACCGGAACCCCTGTGGAGCCTGTGGTTCTCGGCCAATGAGACCCAGTGATGACAAGTCACACTTAGGTGTGACTTAGCTTCTCCTGGAGCATGGTGTTATCTTGAACTCAAATCAGGCTTTTTGCTGAACAAGCAGGCCCCAGGTCTTTTCCTTTCTTCAAAGCACATGGTGACCACAAGGACATAGTCAGACCCCAACACAGGTACAAAGAAACATTCTTTGGAATTCCCAGACAGGGAATGATTGCATTACTGGCAACAGGTACGAGGCCTGAAGTGATCTTTAAGAGAACTCAGGAGGTCTTTCAAGCCTCATGTTTAAACAAACTGTCACTAGCCGTGATGATTAAAACGTTAGCTGAATGCAAAAAACACGAATAAAGCTGATTCTGACCCAACAAGGAAACAGTTGTTAACTTTCTCAAAGCAGGTGTGACTTACACAGAAGAAGCCCATCATTCACACAGATAGGAGGAAGGAAACGAACACAAGGAGTGAGATCCAAACGTCACTGGTCCTGGACCAAGATACTGTAGCTTGAAGTCTTGTTGTGGCACAAATTCAGAGTCTGAGTGTGAGAACGAAATTAAAGGGAACCAAGGTGTTTCATTTTAAAGCTCTGTGTCACTTTATTCTGCACATTTTCTGATTTTCAATAAAGACAACTTTGCATGTGAAGTGTGTTTGCTTCAGACTCTCTAGAAACTTCACTTTGAGTGTTTATATGAGTTAACGCCCAACAACATTTGTTGTACTTAGATTATAGCATTTGTGTTGCATTTTATGGCCATTTAAAACATATGTATTACTCATGTCTCCCATTGTACAAGGGATGCTTGACTGGTTCACCTAAAAGACATGATTTAAAATATTAAGATATTTAGTTTTATACAGATTGTCCAGCTGCAACTTTTTATTGAGCTGGAAACGATTAAATAGAGACAAAAAACACACATGAGCCGTGGGACAAGGAAGCTTTTGTGCTTGTTTTGGCAGGAATTTAGAGGTTGAGTTTTAATCCAAGAGTATGAATCTCAAATGAACCTCAATCATCTTACTACTGTAATATTGGCGTATATATATATATATATATATATATATATATATATATATATATATATATATATATATATTAAATATACATATATATTATGTATTAAATATATATTAAATATGTATTAAGTATATTATGTATTAAATATACATAATATACATATATATATGTATTATTTACTCTGAAAGTTCCTCAAAGTTCACTGAGAGACTCTCACAACAACACAACAAGATGGTTTCAGGTACAGGCTTGTCTTTGAGATTGGCCTCAAATAACTGATTGATGCCAAATCACCGTCATTCAGTAATTATGATGAAAGTCGTTAGAAGTAGTCGACACAATCACAAGGCTTAGAAAACACAGATAGAGCCTGTGGGGAACAACATCAGTTAAAAACTGTATTTTGACTCTTTTTCTACCTAAATTTAGTTTCTTAGCAGAAACTTCCTCTCCTCTGAGATTTAAAGTAAGGCTTTTAAGCTGTTATCCACTTTTCTTAACAAAAGTAAAAAAACAGTGGTGAGAGTATTTTCTTTTAAGTAACAGTAAAATAGATATCTTTATATTCCTGCCTTTGAGCAGTGGTGACCTAAAGTATAGAAGTGGGCTTTGATTGTCTTCAATACCCGAACCAGCCTTCTCTTTATGCATCCATGGTACCAGCAGGATGAATGCCCTGCCCCTCCCTCATTACCACCACTGAGAGGCCCTTGAGCAAGGCCTGTAATGCATTAGAGATCAGATCTCACTGTGGTTGATGGGTGACTTTCAGGTGAATTTGTTTTTAACCTCTCGAAGTTCAAAGTTTTTTTTTCCCTTAAATGTGTCATTAAAGTCACCTTTAGGTTTTAAAAGTAATTTAATGTAACACTGTGATTTTCAGTCAGGTTTTCCAGAATAAAACAGGAGGATCATCAGCTAAAAGTGGACATTAACTTGGATTCATTGGTTGTTGATTTTACAGAGTAATTATGAAGGACAAAATCCGCGAGCACAAATGAGATCCACGCGCGGGTGTAGAGGTCTCGCGCGTGCAACTCAAACAGCCACGTCACTCCGCACAGAATACCTCTGCTCGCACCAGCAAAATTGAAGCCCGCGAGGACAAAACCATGCTTTGAGGAGAGAGGAGCGTCCCCTGGTGCGCGACTTCTATCACTGCTCTTCTGATCACAAAGCTGTTTGTTCTTTTTGACACTAAGTGGGCGGACCAAGTCACCATCGTATCATTGGTTACAATCCTCGTCATTGGATTGATCAGATATTAATCCCGAGGTAAATATTGTACTTTTATTCTATACACCTCAGAGGTAAATAATGTACTTTATACTACACTAAGTCTCAGAGAAAAATAATGTACTTTATACTACACTATCTCAGAGGTAAATAATGTACTTTATACTACACTATCTCAGAGGTAAATAATATACTTTATACTACACTATGTTTTGGAAAAACTTCTAATTATAAATCGGGAGAAGAGTTTTGTTCACAAATCCAAAGATAATAATGAAGTCTTCAAATGATTCAAAGTTGTCCCCTTCTACTTTATTTTGCTTGCAAGGGAAAGATGCACCACAGCCACCTCAGTCAGTGTCTGTGATGAAAAGTTCAACATCGTACAAGATACCAAACCATTTTATGCACACATGAGTTCACGCCCTGGGATAAATCATAGACAAAGAGTGGATGTTTTCGTACCCTGGCTATCGTTCTTATCTAAACACATGCCAGGTGCGTTAACCGGGAGTCAGTGATTGTTCTACGGTCCGTCTCAAAACTTGCCATACAGACAAAGAAGACACTGTGTCTTCACTTTCTCTTTCTGAAGTGGGAGTGTGTGACCAGCCTTGAGAAACAAGACACTGTGTTCATTAAAACTGATTAACTACTTCTATAGGACTGCTGTGTTATGTCAGTATTTGTGTTCCTCACCTTACCTTTCAGTTTTACATCTTTTAAAACATTTCATGATATAAGAATATATTTTTTCCCATTACATTCCACTCTTTAGATTATTCATTAATCACATAATATTGCAAAAATATATTACAAGGACATTTCAATAACATCAGAAGTATTACTCCAGAATCTGGTTTAAAATACATCTTCATGTGAGATGCCACAAGAAAAAGCTGTTCATGTGAGATAAAAGATCTCTGTGATGTAGAAAGCTAAATATGTGTGAATGATTAAAATATTGAATATAATAAAACAAAGAAGTCACATGTTACACCTTCGTTTCCTCCCCGTCAGTCTCAAAGTCAGAGTCAGTGTCGCTTTGGTAGTCAGGAATTGGGAACAGATTAGACTGATGGTCTCTGCTGTTGGTCTCTTGTAAAATCAGTGAGTACTGGACCATTTGTCTAGACATTAAGTTAATGACCATATTCCTGAGCATTGGAATGATACAAGTTACAAAAATGACGAATGCAAGCAATAAAACAGCCGTTTGTATAAGGGTGCCTTTCCATGTCATCCAAAGTCGAGTGAGGAAGTCGGGTGTGGGTGTTCCGTCTTTACTCATTGCATCCTGTAGTTCAGTTATGTTCAGTATTGCCTGATGTATAACGTGTCCGTCAACGTCATTCTCGGGAATGAACGTGCAACAATGTTCTCCTACTATAGCGCAAACCCCACCCTGTGCTGCTGTCGGCTGATCTAACACCATGCGATTTTGCATAATCATAAGACGCATCGATGTCAATTCTTCACGAATACCTGCAAACGCTAACAACGTGGAATTTACAAAACTTTTAAACCGGTAGTCTACGGTTTCTAATCTAAGCGTATTCTTTGCGGTACCTACCCAAGGAAATAAGCCCCATAATACCTTTTTCCACACTGGCGCATGCTTGTATTTATCAGGGACATCTGAACCATAGACAGAGTCATGGGGTTTAAATTCTGCATGTGTTCCTCTTTTAGTTCTAGTGGATGTTTGTACCTCCGAAATTATAACCGTATTGTCTGTAACCCGAACGGGAGCACATACACCACTCCAAAACGGGGGAAGGGACGCATAGACTGTGTGACCACAAAGCCACCAACCTTCTTCCACTGTGTACGTTCCATTAGCCTGTGGCATCATTGCCTCTCCTACGGTGATACATGTTCTTTCTGGAGGACAATCAGCAGGGTTGGTAGGTATATGTTTATTGGCATTCCATGTCATGTAACCCCCTATGAACGTGTAGGCACATCTGTTAGACGGAATACTCCCCACGGGACGACTACCATTTCTAGAGTAACAATGATTAAATTGTAGAGTCAATGGATACTCAGCGTAAGTGATAAAGTCAGAGGTCGACCCACCATCCCCGCTGAACCTGGTCATTGCGTGACGTTTCAGACACTCTGTGCTATTCATACCATCTCCATAAAAACCATAGCAGCCTCTTGATGCCATGGAAACAAAACATCGCTCAGTAGTCGTTAAAGGACCCAAGATTCGCACACGAGGGTGTTGTGAAGAGGCAGGCATTCGGGAGCATACATAGCAGTTTGATTTATTCTTCACCTCTGCAACATACTTTGCATAGCGCCACCACATATTTGACGAGTAAACGTGTTGGTGGTTGCCCTCGCCTTTTAACCCGACATGCTGTAAGTGGTTTACGTCACGTTTATGGCGGCTGGTGTCAGCTTGTGAGGTGGTGCTGTCTGGGTCAGTTAGGTCAGTCACGCTGTAAGGAGGGTTACGAATGTGATATACATGTATCAAAATAAAAGGCAAAACAACAAAAATTGAAAACATAAACATTACACATAATGTTACACAAACGCCACCAAAGCGGTGGAATGGTTTCCATGGTCTGTTATGTGTTACAGGCATCGTGTGAGAGTGAACAGCCAACCAGTTTGTATGGAATTCACCCGAGCAACTGGTTTGTGTGATCAGTTTTGCTTATGTTGACACCGTAAGGTTTCCACAAAACTGTCAGAGACACTGTTTTACCACTCTTTAGGTTCTAAATGTGTGTATGCAACTATATGTGTATTTTTGGGTGTGGTGCTGAATGGGTAGCTCCCTCGAAGGTCACTTGCTTCACCCGCGTTGGTGACCGTTGTCACTCCTTATCTGCCAGTAGGTAACACAGAACGCGTCTGTCTGTTACATGAGCCTCTGATGTTATGCAGGTATGTGTGAATCGGGTGTGGGAGCCGGGGCAAGCTCAGCAGGGGCCGGAACCCTTTTGCAGTGAGTTGCGTGCACCCAAGTGGCACGTTCAGCTACTTTGACTGCTGTGTGAGTGACGAGTAGGATCTGGAACGGTCCCTGCCAGCGCTTGGCTTTCCAGCTTTTCCTCCTGAAGTCCTTGACCACCACGAAATCACCAGGCTGCAGCTTGTGCAGCGGTCCTGTTGCTGGTTGTGGAAGGGCTGCAGACACCTGTTTTCTTATGTTAGATAAAGCAGAGGAGAGTTGTGCACAATATGTTAACATTTCATGTTCGCATAGTGTGGTGGATGGAAGAGGAGCTCTCGGTGCTTCGGTGCCTACATGTGGTGGAGCACCAAACAAAATCTCAAAAGGACTCAGATTGCTGCGTGTTCGTTTTCTCATTCGCATATACATCAACACTAGAGGCAGGGCTTTTGTCCAAGGAAGACCTGTATCAGCGCAACATTTCGCTAACTTGGTCTTGAGTGTTCCATTTTCTCTTTCTACAGCGCCACCACTGGCTGGATGGTATGCACAGTGTGTTTTTAAGTCAATACCCACGTATGCACTTAATTCTGTTATGGCCTGATTTACAAAATGAGAACCATTGTCACTTGATATCTTAGTTGGAATACCCCATCGGGGAATGATTTCAGCAATCAGAGCTTTTGCTACTGTTGTAGCTGTTTGCTTGCTAGATGGAAAAACTTCAACCCACTTAGACCACATGTCTACCATCACGAGACAGTGTTTCTTACCCTCAGATGGAGATAATTCAACAAAATCCATCATAACGTGTTCAAACGGACGTGTTGGTGGTGGGTGTGCAGCTTGTCTGGTTACCCCTGTAGGTCTGCCTGTGTTGTGAGTTGCACAAGTTACACAGGATTGACAAAACTTTTGTGCATATGCTGTGAACCCCTTTGTAAACCAAGTCTCACTAAGTGCACTTAACATTCCCCCTTTTGACACATGGTCAAGACCATGTGTTAATTTTGCATAATGAGAAAAGAAATGTTTAGGCAAACAAGGTTTGCCATCAGGTCCAGACCACAGTCCATCAGTGAACTTGCAGCCAGCCGAGGCCCAAAGGCGCCTCTCATCCGGTGTGGAGAGTGACTGCATGGCTGAAAGAGAAGAAGGGACTGTAACAAATGAGTGGGTTTTGTCATCATCAGAAATGTGAAGAGGAAGCTGTGCAGCAGCTTTCGCAGCAGCATCTGCACGAGCATTTCCTTTTGAAACGTCATCAGTGTTAGATGTGTGTGCAGCACATTTACATACTGCAATCTCAGTTGGTAGCAAAATAGATTCCAACAGTTCTGCAATGAGTGTGTGATGTAGAACTGGTTTGCCATCTGATTTCAAAAATTGTCTGTGTTTCCACAGAGCACCAAAGTCATGAACTACACCAAATGCATAGCGAGAGTCAGTGTGAATGGTGACTGTTTTACCCTTAGCGAGTTTACAAGCCTCAGTGAGTGCGATGAGCTCGGCTGCCTGGGCTGAGAGGTGACATGGAAGAGGTCCCGAACAGAGCACAGCTGAGTCAGAAACAACAGCAAAACCAACAAGATTATTACCAGTCTGTGGATCGCGAGAGGCAGATCCATCAACATACATTACCAGGTCACAGTTGGTCAGAGGAGTGTCCAGAAGGTCAGGTCGAGGAGTGCACTGAGCTTGGAGCTCAGCCAAACAGTTATGCTCCTCACCATCACCAGGAATAGGAAGTAATGATGCTGGGTTAAGATTAGTACAGCGTTTAACAGTTACGTTTGGCATGTCCAAGAGACATGTGTGATAACGCAAATATCGCGCTGCAGAAAGATGTGATGACTTCTGTTCGAGAAGGATCAAAGACACAGAATGAGGGACTAAAAGGGTCAACGGCGCATAACCCACGATATCACGAGAGGCGGCTAGTGCTTTTTCAGCCGCGGCCACTGCACGGAGACACTGTGGCAGGCCTGCAGCGACAGGATCGAGTTTTGCGGAGAAATATGCTACCGGACGCAATTTATCACCATGAGATTGTAATAACACAGATGTCATACAACCTGAGCGTTCATCGACTGTTTGAGTGAACGGTTTGTGTGGGTCTGGTAACCCCAGTGTAGGCGCAGTTTGTAACGCGCATTTCATTTTGGTGAAGGCCTGAGAGGCTGGTTCTGTCCAAATGATTTTGTCATACGCAGTTAGGTTTTTGCCATGAATTAACTCAGACAGAGGTTGCTCCATTTGAGAGTAGTTAGGAATGAACGAACGACAATACGAACACATCCCTAAGAAAGGCATCATTTGTTTCTTAGTTGTTGGTTTTGGAAGCGTCACTATTGATGCAATGCGTTTAGGAGATAGGGTTTTCCCCTCACTGGAAATGTCATGACCAAGAAAATGTACATTTTGAGATACAAACTGCAGTTTGGACAGGTTGGCTTTATGGCCTTCTGCTGCCAGATGTTTTAATAGTTTTAATGTATCTTTTTGACATTGTTGTTGTGTTGGTGCTGCAATGAGACAATCGTCTACATACTGCAGAAGAGCGGACCCTGGAGACAGGGTGAGGCCCTCTAAGCTTTCCCTGAGTGCTTCATTGTAGATGGTTGGAGATTCAGTGTAGCCTTGGCAAAGACGAGTGAAAGTGTAAGGCTTACCATTGAAGTTGAAGGCGAACCAGAACTGACTGTCTTTGTCCACTGGGACACTGAAAAAAGCATTGGAGAGGTCAATAACAGAAAACCATTTTGCTTTAGGAGGAACCTGTGCTAGAATGGTGTAAGGATTAGGAACATTAGGAGCTCTCGCGTGGACTGCTGCATTTACTGCTTTCAAGTCCTGCACGAATCTCCACTCTGTTGGTTTGCCTGCATCTCTAATCTTTTTAACAGGAAAAATAGGTGTTCTTACAGGTGAGTCAGGACATGGAACAATCACTCCTGCATTAAGCAGTGACTCAAAAACTGGTTTAATACCGTCAATAGCCTCTTGGCGCAGAGGATATTGATGCTTGTGAGGGCGGAAATCAGAACGCGGAGTGATGACGACAGGTTGACAGATGTTGATGAGTCCCACGTCATATTTATGCGATGCCCAGAGTTTCTGTGGAACAGAGGTAAGGGCAGAAGAAATAGAGGAGACATCAGTTACAAATGTGTCAACATGTTCATCACTTGGCTGAGTCTCTTCCTCAAGGACATAAACAGAACGAAGTGCAGGTGCCAGCATAACACAGACACTTCTGTGAAACCCTGTAGATTGTGAACGTAGGACGTTGGGATCACAAGTTGGTTCCCAGTCCGTCAGTTGTTCACACTGCGCCACGAACGGACCCAAGTCTCTCCATTGATCGGCCCGTGCTTTGGACAGCGAGATGTGTGGGTAAGAATCTTTAACTCAAAACATTTTCTGCTGTATCGGAGAGAGAGAGACAGACACAGCAGATTTGTGAGTTGACCAAAACAAGGTAGAACAATGCAAATTGTCATTTAAATCTTCAAAGAATTCATCTGCATATTGGTCATCTGGACCCGGTGTGACGTAAGAAGTGCAGTGAAGATGATCAGGATTCATGCGAACTGCATGTGGAGACACACGAGTGTCTACAGCACGTGTCATTGTCAGTGCTTGGATAGTGGATATTTTCCACTGGTAGACATAAAGTGAGCTGACGTGAGTATATTGCATCATTTGTTGTACTACTCTTCGTCTAACTACTTTTAAGCCATCAAGTGTGGACATCAAACAGATGCCAAAGGAGCACATCAAGTCTCTCCCCATTAGATTTATTGGGCAGAAAGATGATAACAAAAATGAATGTTTCACTTTAATGTCAGGGTCAGGATCAGTCACGTCAGTGTGCACACTAGTCATGGGAACAGTAAATTTCTCAGTTACAGTTAAACCCGATGCACCTTGTGAATATACATATCTACCACTCATACTCTGATTTGGAAAATACTTTTGTTGTATTACCGAATGAGTAGCCCCAGAATCAACAAGAAATGATAATTTTTTACCATTTATTACAACCTCTGTGGTAGGCATTACTTTAAATGAGTCATCAGAGAATTTAGCATAAGTGTGCGTGTTGAGTGTTTGTGGCATGTTCTGTTGTTCAAGGTGAGCAATGATGTCAGTAAGAGCAGTCTGTTGCTCTTGTGTGAGAGTGTATGTTTGTGCGGTTAGTGCAGAAAGCTCTTCTTCATTGCAGGCGGCGGTGTGTGTGCGTGTGTGTGTGTTACTTCTCTTTTCATGAGGTTTCACAGGGCGGGTGGCTGTCTCCTGTTAGACTCGGATACAAAGAAGGAGAGAATGGGTTATGTGGACTGAGTGTGGTGTTCGGATCTTTTTCTTTCTCTGTCACATCTTTCTTTACACATGTCATCTGTTTCTGCAATTGTTTTCTTTCCCTACATTCACATTCCATTTCCCATTGAACCAAACATTTCTTGTTTTTCTCTATTTTTTCTAAATCTTTGACTTTTACCATTTTTTTTTTCTTCATCTCGCTCTCTTTTTCCTTTAATTTACCCCTTAGTTCAGCAATTTTTATTTTACTGAAAGACCCATTTTCTGGAAAACCAAAATCCTTAGTCCACATGGATAACAATTCCACGGAACTTTCTCCATATTTCTGTTTCATAACGTCCACTATGGGTCCCGAGGGACCTTCGTCTTTACATTTATCCTGTTTTCCACCCATCTTTCAGGCGTGGTAAGTACTTATTATTCAGTAAATACAGTCGTCACTGTAAGTCTCAGATTTCTTTACTAGGAAAAATCCAAGTGAAAACCAATCAGTACAAAGTACCAATTATTGAGGTCAAGGGCGTGAAAAAGAAATATATTTTCATTCCTGTCTTCCTCTAGGTCAAGGGCGTGAAAAATATAACACTTTTTTAGTAAAAAATATCACATTTTCATTCCTATCTTCCTTTTTTTCTTTCGGTCAAGGGCGTGAAAAAGAAATATCTTTTCATTCCTGTCTTCCTTTAGGTCAAGGGCGTGAAAAATATAACACTTTTTTAGTGAAAAATATCATATTTTCATTCCTATCTTCCTTTTTTTCTTTCGGTCAAGGGCGTGAAAAAGAAACATCTTTTCATTCCTGTCTTCCTTTAGGTCAAGGGCGTGAAAAATACAATCTCGAAAATAAATTTGTTTTATCCGAGTACAATCGTCATACTGTATTAATCATTCCTGTCTTCCTATGCAAAGATTCATAATGGCGTCATGAACAGAAACATGTTTTGTTAATTTGTAATAACCTTAATCAAATAAAACCCATAAAAGTAGAACAAGACAAACTATCATCCAAGAAGACCAGAATATTAAACACCAAGGTTTAAATCTCTGTTGTATTATATTACGTAATTCTAGAGTGACATCTGATAGACGTACTCCTTCTAAAAATTAAATTTGGAAATTTGGAATTTCAACTTCTTACCCGATATGAAGAAATTATTTCTTTGTCTGGATCGTTTTAAAGTCAATCAGTCCTCCTTTTGGCCGCCGGTCCCCTCTCTCTTTGTCTGACGAGGTATGGGGCAGAATCTCTTTTGATGGATCCTGAAGTGCACATACCCGGACGTCCTCGGAGTCCTGATGGAGCTTCAAACGATCCCACTTCTGACACCAAGTTGTTTTGGAAAAACTTCTAATTATAAATCGGGAGAAGAGTTTTGTTCACAAATCCAAAGATAATAATGAAGTCTTCAAATGATTCAAAGTTGTCCCCTTCTACTTTATTTTGCTTGCAAGGGAAAGATGCACCACAGCCACCTCAGTCAGTGTCTGTGATGAAAAGTTCAACATCGTACAAGATACCAAACCATTTTATGCACACATGAGTTCACGCCCTGGGATAAATCATAGACAGGGAGTGGATGTTCTCGTACCCTGGCTATCGTTCTTATCTAAACACATGCCAGGTGCGTTAACCGGGAGTCAGTGATTGTTTTACGGTCCGTCTCAAACTTGCCATACAGACAAAGAAGACACTGTGTCTTCACTTTCTCTTTCTGAAGTGGGAGTGTGTGACCAGCCTTGAGAAACAAGATACTGTGTTCATTAAAACTGATGAACTACTTCTGTAGGACTGCTGTGTTATGTCAGTATTTGTGTTCCTCACCTTACCTTTCAGTTTTACATCTTTTAAAACATTTCATGATATAAGAATATATTTTTTCCCATTACAACTATCTCAGAGGTAAATATGTACTTTATACTACACCTTAGAGGTAAACAATGTACTTTAAACGTTAATAACGTTTGGAAATACAAACATTAAATTGTGTTTCTTTTGTAAATAAACTAGAGTCAAGTTGCAGATTGATTTCAATTATTTTCATCATTCTTTTCCATACAATGTGTGTTTGATAGTGAAACCTCTTGTAATCTGAATTGATTCAAACATGATGTGATCATATTTAATCATACTCTTGTGTTTACAGAAGTTAACAGATAAAATGTAGCTGTATTTACTGTGAGCAAGAATTTTGAATGAAATATGCTGTCAAGTTTCTATGTGGGAAATGTTTGACCCATAGTAGACTAGAAGTCTGAATATTTTGGCTTCTGCTGCTTTTATTTGGATCATTCTTTTTATATATAAAAAATACTGAATCGCTGTACTTTAGTCATTTTTCCATACAGTGAGCACCACAAGAAAGGAAATTCTCCTCCATTGTGCTGGTGTGGCGACAGAAATCTCAGACATCTCAAAACTATGACGAATAATCTGTCCTGCTGTCTCTCTATACAACTATCTTCATGGCCAAATAGTTGTCAATGAGAGAATATGTTTTTCTTTTTCCAGTTTAGGTGAACTGACCCTTTAAGTAGCGTTATATTAACAATCTTTCACAAACTATCATAAATGTTTGAAAATTTGTATTAAGTAACGCATTTTTCCTTCTTTGTTTCCAGTTAAAGCTTATGCAGTCAGAGCTGAATGTTGAAGAAGTTGTCAATGATAGAAGTCTGAAGGTATGCTCACTATTAATAGTAATGTCCTATAATCACACCTAAATGCTCTGTCACTATTTTATAAGTTACTTATCCCTGATTTTCTGTGTTTAGGTTTTCAGTGAAAGGTGCAGAATCCACTACACGCCTCCGAAGGTGAAGTGAAGCTCCGTCTGATGAGAGGAGCTGCTTCACTCGAGGTTCGAATCCCGACCGGACTTGAAACTACGACAAGCTGCTGAGTCCTGACTGCAGGCTGCAGACCATCCAGACCGCCCTGACCTCTTCTCCAACACACTTGTATTCCATTGTGTCTGTTGCATTGCATTACCTCAGCTGTACAGCAGTCATTAGTATCATTCTTTAATGAGAAACATTGTACAAAAAGAGTGTTTTTAAAAAAAAAAAGACAATAAAATGTTTTAAAGCAATGTGTTGTTTGTGAGGTTCTGGGTGGAGCTACAGTGAAGCTGTGACCTCACATGATTGTGGTGAAGAAACCCAAGATACTGCTTTAACCATTTACTACTTGTAGATTTCATTTAGGTGAAAATATCACGACGCTTCATAATGTTGGTCTTCTTTGTTTTTGCTTTATTGGGGAAAGACAGACAGGACTTATTGTCAGTATATTTTTTTCATTTGGTTAGTTTCTCTATGCACCTTTTTATAATTTCAGAAGAATGTATGAAGTATTGTTGTCCTCCTCCAGGACACCTGTCAAGAAACTAACGAAGACAGTTTGGTTTGTGTGATCAGAATTCATAACATGAGAAAATTAAAAATCTTTTTCCGTGTTAAGGTCTGGGTGGTGATTTATTTACCTTTTTTTAATCTGTACATTTAGATCTGTACAGGGAATGATTGCATTACTGGCAACAGGTACGAGGCCTGAAGTGATCTTTAAGAGAACTCAGGAGGTCTTTCAAGCCTCATGTTTAAACAAACTGTCACTAGCCGTGATGATTAAAACGTTAGCTGAATGCAAAAAACACAAATAAAGCTGATTCTGACCCAACAAGGAAACAGTTGTTAACTTTCTCAAAGCAGGTGTGACTTACACAGAAGAAGCCCATCATTCACACAGATAGGAGGAAGGAAACGAACACAAGGAGTGAGATCCAAACGTCACTGGTCCTGGACCAAGATACTGTAGCTTGAAGTCTTGTTGTGGCACAAATTCAGAGTCTGAGTGTGAGAACGAAATTAAAGGGAACCAAGGTGTTTCATTTTAAAGCTCTGTGTCACTTTATTCTGCACATTTTCTGATTTTCAATAAAGACAACTTTGCATGTGAAGTGTGTTTGCTTCAGACTCTCTAGAAACTTCACTTTGAGTGTTTATATGAGTTAACGCCCAACAACATTTGTTGGACTTAGATTATAGCATTTGTGTTGCATTTTATGGCCATTTAAAACATATGTATTACTCATGTCTCCCATTGTACAAGGGATGCTTGACTGGTTCACCTAAAAGACATGATTTAAAATATTAAGATATTTAGTTTTATACAGATTGTCCAGCTGCAACTTTTTATTGAGCTGGAAATTTGAAACTGGAAATTGAGAATGAAATTAAAGGGAACCAAGGTGTGTTTTATCTGTTTTGACACAGTATTTAGAAACAAAAAATTCTTTGGAATTTGGCTCCTACAGGTACCGATTGCGCAATGACTGACCTGCTGGAAGGTTAAGGGCAACAGGTACAAAGAAAATTCTGTGGAATTCTCAGACAGGGAATGATTGCATTACTGGCAACACGTATACGAGGCCTGAAGTAATCAAAGAAAAAGTAAATAACTGAAGGTTAAGACAAAAAAAAAGACTTTTGAGTCTGGATTTAAAAGCCTCAACTGTTTGATGTACTTATCGGATGTTGGTTGCATTTAAATAAGTATACCTGTAGATTTTTTTTGGGGGAAAATATCTTAAAAACTGTGTCAAAGAATCTGAACTGATTTTATAGTACTTGTCACTATTTCCTTTTCACATTCAGTCAAAACAAGCCCACAATATAAGAAATGCAAGTACAAAAGGACAAACTTTAAGAGCAACTGATGATTTGAGTAGTTTTTTGACTTGCAAGAATTGACTAGTGACATTGGAGGTTTTCTTAAGTTACATCCAGCAGCAATCATATATCTTTTGATCCTACATACAGATAAGGGTGTGTTGCATCACATTTGAATGAATCTATTGTTTTCTGTCAGACAAACCAACATGTTGAACAAAGAGTTAATTCAGAGACAACTGACCCACTCTGTAATGTGTCACCTGGTAATAGGTTTAAGTCCAGATGCTCTAGATTTCTAGTTTAGACTTTAGAGGCTGTCGACGCTTCATAATGTTGGTCTTCTTTGTTTTTGAATTTTGGAGGAAAGACAGACAGGACTTATTGTCAGTATATTTTTTTCATTTGGTTAGTTTCTCTATGCTCCCTTTTATAATTTCAGAAGAATGTTTGAAATATTGTTGTCCTCCTCCAGGACACCTGTCAAGTAACGAAGAAAGTTTGTCCTGGTTTGTGTGATCAGAACTCACAACATGAGAAAATTAAAGATCTTTTTCCGTGTTAAGGTCTGGGTGGGGATTTATTTACTTTTTTGAAATCTATTTGTCACCATTTCTTCCAGCCAAGAAAACATGTATTTTCGATATCAGACTAATGCTGCATATAAGAACCACAAGAAATATATAAAGCTTTTTTTATGCTTTCTTTATTATTTCAATAGAAGGTTGTGCATTCTACTTGCTGCTTCACAACACCAAATATTTGTATTGTGTTAATAAATTCAAAACCAATGTCAAATCATTTCAGGATAAAGAAGCAGAGCACTTTAACATGAGAATGCAGCCTATTGTTAACTGTTGAAACAGGTTGTTTGATCAGATGGGAAAAGGCGTGAGTTCGTCTTCTTTGGTTCTCTTCTGCTCCACACCACGAATCTGAACCTTTCCATCAAATGGTTTGTAGAGACTCAGATGAATGTAGTTCACTTCTCCGAGATGAACCTGTAGGAAAAAAGAGAGGAACATTGGACATCTGAAAGAACATATTTGATCTTGTGTTGCTGAACTCTGAGGACCTTCTACCATCAGAGGTGTGTTTATGGTTTAACTGGTGTTTACTGTCCTGCCATGAATTTGACATGATATCAGATTCAACTGGATGTCACAAATTATGTTAAATCAACCTGTATATTATACAAACACACATCTGAGGCTTTAATTTTTAGTTTTCAAACATCACAATATTATTTACCTTGATGATTAAGTTTTCTCCTCCTCTCACAGACTGATTCCTGTATTTAACTGCTTTGAAATCCACATAGTTCGCCCCTGTCATCGTCTCCACTTGAGGTTTCTCCTGTGTATGAATGAATTAAAATGTGATGTAAATCCAGACTGAAATATAAACCAGTGTTTAGAGACACTCAGAGAGTTGAATGTGGTTTGTGGTGAAGAATGAAGGTAGATTAAATCTCACCCGATCACAAATCGTCTGAATTTCTTGGTTGGCATCCATTGTGTTACTCCATCCTTCAGCTGCAGCCATTGTCACAAGGTCCGTTGAAGTTAACAGAGAAGTCAACTGTCTGCTTTTACGTGTCTCGTGTGTTCATTTCCAGCTGGTTATCAGATGTATTTATACTGTGTAACCACCCTGGATACAGACTGGAAGGTGGATCTGATGAAGTTCTGGGTGGAGCTACAGTGAAGCTGTGACCTCACATGATTGTGGTGAAGAAACACAGTGTATTGCTTGATCCATTTAAATAAGTATACTACATGTCGATTTTTTTAGGTGAAAATATCACCTTAAAATGTGACAAAGAATCTTCATCAATCATAGAGTAGTTGACTTAATTCCTGTTCACATGCAGTTAAAATAGTCTCTTTATTGTGTAACAACTCTGAGATGAAGGAGCAGAGTATTCATATGAGACTGCAGATATATAACTAATAGAACCTGTTAATGTTAAATATGGAAACATGACTTCTGTCAGTGCATTTCTACATTTGATTTAGATGTTCTACGCTCACTGCTCCTTTTTATATTCTCACAAGAATGTCTGAAATATTAGTTTTCTCCTCCAGGACACCTGTCAAGTGACTGAGACTAAGAAAGTGTTTCCTGATCTGTGTAATCAGAACTCACAATATGAGCATGTTTCTTTTATTATTTGATCAGAGTGAAGTCAAACATATAAAGTCTGTGTTGTGGTTTGTGTAAACTAAAGAGATATATTTATATTTTTAAATTAATTTGTTAACATTTCTTCAAGATTTTGTCGGATCTTTGATATCAGACTTCATAAATGGTTTTAATAGTCAACAGCTGCAATATTTGAACATTTTTGACTTGTAGGAATTTATTTGTGACATTGAAAGTTTTCTTAAGTTGGTCCCATATTGCAGAAAGTGACATTTCCATGTTTCCATTTTTCTTTATTATAAAAAAGGTGCTAAATTGATACCTTGAAAGTATCAAAAAACTCAACCATTGAGAAATTCACACACAGCCTGATTCAGAAACTGGGCCTTTAAAAGAGCCGTCAGCACCGCCAGAGATACTCTGTCACAAAGATGAAGCATTTCTAGTTCAGTGTGGCTGTAAAGCCTTGTGCACAGCCACAATGACTATAATCCTGCAGGCTTAATAATAATCATAACTAGAGAATTTGGCTGTGTGGCTGCTACTGCCCGAAGACGTTGCAATATATATATATATATACGCCAATATTACCAGCAGCAAGATGTATCATTGGGGCTCATTTGAGATATTGCTTCTCTCATTTCTGCATTTGAGATTCATTCTCTTGGATTTAATCTTGTATTTGTGATGGACAGTTGAGACAGTAGAGACTTGAGAGCAGCTATTGCTTCACAGAAACACATGCGTGTGTGTCACTAATTATCCATGGTGATTTGGGCAAATACTAACCTTTGGAAATGACGGGAGCTATTGTTAAGTCTTGTTGTGGCACAAAGTCAGAGGTTGAGTGTGAGAATGAAATTACAGGTACCCAAGGTGTGTTTTATGTGTTTTGACACAGTAAGTAAAAACGACAAATTCTTTGGAATTGGGCTCCTACAGGTAACGATTAATCAATGACTGATAGATAGATAGATAGAAACTTTATTGATCCCACGAGGGTAATTATTTAGTTGCAAGCAGCAATAGGATACAGAAAGCAGCAATAGGATACAGGCAAGCAGCAATAGGATACAGGCTGTTGAAAGGTTAATGGCAACAGGTGTTGGGAACAAAAAGGAGCGTGTTTTTTTATCAGCAAATGTGAAAAACTAATTTATTGACATCAATATAATTATTAATGTCAGTAAGATTATTAACAATTGTTAATAATAATAACAACACAGTTTCGAGGTTTCAAGGTTTCGCAGAGTTTGATGGTTTCAGGGACAGGCAGAGCTGCAGCACCGGAACCCCTGTGGAGCCTGTGGTTCTCGGCCAATGAGACCCAGTGATGACAAGTCACACTTAGGTGTGACTTAGCTTCTCCTGGAGCATGGTGTTATCTTGAACTCAAATCAGGCTTTTTGCTGAACAAGCAGGCCCCAGGTCTTTTCCTTTCTTCAAAGCACATGGTGACCACAAGCACATAGTCAGACCCCAACACAGGTACAAAGAAACATTCTTTGGAATTCCCAGACAGGGAATGATTGCATTACTGGCAACAGGTACGAGGCCTGAAGTGATCTTTAAGAGAACTCAGGAGGTCTTTCAAGCCTCATGTTTAAACAAACTGTCACTAGCCGTGATGATTAAAACGTTAGCTGAATGCAAAAAACACAAATAAAGCTGATTCTGACCCAACAAGGAAACAGTTGTTAACTTTCTCAAAGCAGGTGTGACTTACACAGAAGAAGCCCATCATTCACACAGATAGGAGGAAGGAAACGAACACAAGGAGTGAGATCCAAACGTCACTGGTCCTGGACCAAGATACTGTAGCTTGAAGTCTTGTTGTGGCACAAATTCAGAGTCTGAGTGTGAGAACGAAATTAAAGGGAACCAAGGTGTTTCATTTTAAAGCTCTGTGTCACTTTATTCTGCACATTTTCTGATTTTCAATAAAGACAACTTTGCATGTGAAGTGTGTTTGCTTCAGACTCTCTAGAAACTTCACTTTGAGTGTTTATGTGAGTTAACGCCCAACAACATTTGTTGGACTTAGATTATAGCATTTGTGTTGCATTTTATGGCCATTTAAAACATATGTATTACTCATGTCTCCCATTGTACAAGGGATGCTTGACTGGTTCACCTAAAAGACATGATTTAAAATATTAAGATATTTAGTTTTATACAGATTGTCCAGCTGCAACTTTTTATTGAGCTGGAAATTTGAAACTGGAAATTGAGAATGAAATTAAAGGGAACCAAGGTGTGTTTTATCTGTTTTGACACAGTATTTAGAAACAAAAAGTTCTTTGGAATTTGGCTCCTACAGGTACCGATTGCGCAATGACTGACCTGCTGGAAGGTTAAGGGCAACAGGTACAAAGAAAAATTCTGTGGAATTCTCAGACAGGGAATGATTGCATTACTGGCAACACGTATACGAGGCCTGAAGTAATCAAAGAAAAAGTAAATAACTGAAGGTTAGGACAAAAAAAAAGAGTTTTGAGTCTGGATTTAAAAGCCTCAACTGTTTGATGTACTTATCGGATGTTGGTTGCATTTAAATAAGTATACCTGTAGATTTGTTTTGGGGGAAAATATCTTAAAAACTGTGTCAAAGAATCTGAACTGATTTTATAGTACTTGTCACTATTTCCTTTTCACATTCAGTCAAAACAAGCCCACAATATAAGAAATGCAAGTACAAAAGGACAAACTTTAAGAGCAACTGATGGTTTGAGTAGTTTTTTGACTTGCAAGAATTGACTAGTGACATTGGAGGTTTCCTTAAGTTACATCCAGCAGCAATCATATATCTTTTGATCCTACATACAGATAAGGGTGTGTTGCATCACATTTGAATGAATCTATTGTTTTCTGTCAGACAAACCAACATGTTGAACAAAGAGTTAATTCAGAGACAACTGACCCACTCTGTAATGTGTCACCTGGTAATAGGTTTAAGTCCAGATGCTCTAGATTTCTAGTTTAGACTTTAGAGGCTGTCGACGCTTCATAATGTTGCTCTTCTTTGTTTTTGAATTTTGGAGGAAAGACAGACAGAACTTATTGTCAGTATATTTTTTTCATTTGGTTAGTTTCTCTGTGCTCCCTTTTATAATTTCAGAAGAATGTATGAAGTATTGTTGTCCTCCTCCAGGACACCTGTCAAGTAACGAAGAAAGTTTGTCCTGGTTTGTGTGATCAGAACTCACAACATGAGAAAATTAAAGATCTTTTTCCGTGTTAAGGTCTGGGTGGAGATTTATTTACTTTTTTGAAATCTATTTGTCACCATTTCTTCCAGCCAAGACAACATGTATTTTCGATATCAGACTAATGCTGCATATAAGAACCACAAGAAATATATAAAGCTTTTTTTATGCTTTCTTTATTATTTCAATAGAAGGTTGTGCATTCTACTTGCTGCTTCCCAACACCAAATATTTGTATTGTGTTAATAAATTCAAAACCAATGTCAAATCATTTCAGGATAAAGAAGCAGAGCACTTTAACATGAGAATGCAGCCTATTGTTAACTGTTGAAACAGGTTGTTTGATCAGATGGGAAAAGGTGTGAGTTCGTCTTCTTTGGTTCTCTTCTGCTTCACACCACGAATCTGAACCTTTCCATCCAATGGTTTGAAGAGACTCAGATGAATGTAGTTCACTTCTCCGAGATGAACCTGTAGGTAAAAAGAGAGGAACATTGGACATCTGAAAGAACATATTTGATCTTGTGTTGCTGAACTCTGAGGACCTTCTACCATCAGAGGTGTGTTTATGGTTTAACTGGTGTTTACTGTCCTGCCATGAATTTGACATGATACCAGATTCAACTGGATGTCACAAATTATGTTAAATCAACCTGTATATTATACAAACACACATCTGAGGCTTTCATTTTTAGTTTTCAAACATCACAATATTATTTACCTTGATGATTAAGTTTTCTCCTCCTCTCACAGACTGATTCCTGTATTTAACTGCTTTGAAAGCCACATAGTTCGCCCCTGTCATCGTCTCCACTTGAGGTTTCTCCTGTGTATGAATGAATTAAAATGTGATGTAAATCCAGACTGAAATATAAACCAGGGTTGAGAGACACTCAGAGAGTTGAATGTGGTTTGTGGTGAAGAATGAAGGTAGATTAAATCTCACCCGATCACAAATCGTCTGAATTTGCTGGTTGGCATCCATTGTGTCACTCCATTCCTCAGCTGCAGCCATTGTCACAAGGTCCGTTGAAGTTAACAGAGAAGTCAACTGTCTGCTTTTACGTGTCTCGTGTGTTCATTTCCAGCTGGTTATCAGATGTATTTATACTGTGTAACCACCCTGGATACAGACTGGAAGGTGGATCTGATGAAGTTCTGGGTGGAGCTACAGTGAAGCTGTGACCTCACATGATTGTGGTGAAGAAACACAGTGTATTGCTTGATCCATTTAAATAAGTATACTACATGTAGATTTTTTTTAGGTGAAAATATCACCTTAAAATGTGACAAAGAATCTTTATCAATCATAGAGTTGTTGACTTAATTCCTGTTCACATGCAGTTAAAATAGCCTCTTTATTGTGTAACAACTCTGAGATGAAGGAGCAGAGTATTCATATGAGACTGCAGATATATAACTAATAGAACCTGTTTATGTTAAATATGGAAACATGACTTCAGTCAGTGTATTTCCCTGTTTGGTTAGATTTTCTACGCTCACTACTCCTTTTTATATTCTCACAAGAATGTATGAAATATTAGTTTTCTCCTCCAGGACACCTGTCAAGTGACTGAGACTAAGAAAGTGTTTCCTGGTCTGTGTAATCAGAACTCACAATATGAGCATGTTTCTTTTATTATTTGATCAGAGTGAAGTCAAAAATATAAAGTCTGTGTTGAGGTTTGTGTAAACTAAAGAGATATATTTACATTTTTTCATTAATTTACTATTTCCTCAAGATTTTGTTGGATCTTTGATATCAGACTTCATAAAAGAAAAGCAAACGTTGCACATGAGAGCCACAATAAATACATAGAGATATATAGAAGGTTGTGCATTCAACTTGCTGCTTCCCAACACCAAATACCTTTATTTCTACATGTTGATACATTCAAAATCATGTCAAATCCTGTCAGGATGAAGAAGCAGAGCGTTGTAATATGAGTTTGCTTCTTGTAAGTATTTATCTTTTGAAAAA